>NW_013679279.1:5395-9280 GCF_000517525.1 Limulus polyphemus | reverse complement strand
GCAAGATATATCTATTCATCTTATTACTCTGTGTTAGAAGACGTGAAATAGTCCATCACAAGCACGATATAGCTATTACCACTGATACTCAGTTTTAGAAGACTAGAATTAGTCCATCACCAGCAAGATATATCTATTCATCTTATTACTCTGTGTTAGAAGACGTGAAATAGTCCATCACAAGCACGATATAGCTATTACCACTGATACTCAGTTTTAGAAGACTAGAATTAGTCCATCACCAGCAAGATATATCTATTCATCTTATTACTCTGTGTTAAACGACGTCAAATAGTCCATCACAAGCACGATATATCTCTTCCTCTTGTTACTCTGTGTCAGAAGACTATAAATAGTAAATCAGAAGCACGATATAGCTATTACCACTTTTACTCTGTGTCAGAAGACGTGTAATAGTCAATCACAAACCTAATATAGCTAGTAACACTGTTACTCTGTTTCAGAAGAGTCGAAATTGTCCATCAGAAAGAAGATATATCTATTCCACTATTACTCAGTGTCAGAAGACGTGAAAGAGTCCATCACAATCAACATATACCTATTCTTTTATTTACTCTGTGTTAGAAGACGTGAAATAGTCCATCACAAGCACGATATAGCTATTACCACTAATACTCAGTTTCAGAAGATTAGAATTAGTCCATCACACGCACGATATAGCTATTAACACCGTTACTCTGTGTCAGAAGACGTGAAATAGTCCATCACAAGCAACATATATCTATTCCTACTATCACTTAGTGTCAGAAGACGTGAAAGAGTCCATTACAATCAACATATACATATTCTTTTATTTACTCTGTGTTAGAATACTTGAAATAGTCCCTCAAAAGCACGATATAGCTATTACCACTGATACTCAGTTTCAGAAGACTAGAATTAGTCCATCACAAGCAAGATATATATATTCCTACTGTTACTCTGTGATAGAAGTCGTGTGAACAGTCCATCACAAGCCCGATAAAGCTATTCTCCTGGTTACATTGTGTCATACGACGTCAAATAGTCCATCACAAGCACGATATATCTCTTCCTTTTCTTACTCTCTGTCAGAAGACGTGAAATAGTCCATCAGAAGCATGATATAGCTATTACCAATCTTGCTCTCTGTCAGAAGACGTGTGAACAGTCCATCACAAGATCGATATAAGTATTCTTAATGTTACTCTATGTCACAACACGTGAAATAGTCCATCACAAATATAATATATCTATTCCCATTGTTACTGTGTCAGAAGACGTGAAATGGTCCATCACGATATAGCTACTATCACTCTTACACTGAGTCAGAAGACGTGAAATCGTTCATCACAAGCATGATATACCTATTCTTACAGTTATTTTGTGTCAGAAGACGTGAAACGGTCCATCGCAATTACGATATAGCTATTACCACTGTTTCTCTGTGTTATAAGATTTCAAACAGTCCACCACAAGCACGAGATAGCTCTTCCTCCTGTTATTCTGTTTCAGAAGACGTGAAATAGTCCATCGTTAACATGATATCGCTATTACCAATCTTTTGTATAGTTATTATCACTATTATTAAATTTCAGAAGAAGTGAAAAAGTTCATCACAAGCAACATATAGCTATTCTTATACTTACTCTGTGTTAGAAGACGTGAAATAGTCCATGACAAGCAAGATATATCTATTCCTACTGTTACCCTGTATCAGAAGACGTGAAATAGTCCATCACAAGCAATATATATCTATTCTTACTATTACACAGTGTCAGAAGACGTGAAATAGTCCATCACAAGCACGATATACATATTCCTTTGGTTACATTATATCAGACGACGTCAAATAGTCCATCACAAGCACGATATATCTCTTCCTCCTGTTACTCTGTGTCAGAAGACGTGAAATAGTCCATCAGAAGCACGACATAGCTATTACCAATCTTGCTCTGTGTCAGAAGACGTGTGAACAGTCCATCACAAGCACGATATAAGTATTCTTAATGTTACTCTATGTCAGAATACGTGAAATAGTCCATCACAAGCATAATATATCTATTCCAATTGTTACTGTGTCAGAAGACGTAAAATGGTCCATCACGATATAGCTATTATCACTCTTACACTGAGTCAGAAGACGTGAAATCGTTCATCACAAGCATGATATACCTATTCTTACAGTTACGTTGTGTCAGAAGACGTGAAATCGTTCATCACAATCATGATATTACTATTATTAGAGTTACTTTGTGTCAGAAGACGTGAAACGGTCCATAACAAGCACGATATAGATATCCCTTTGGTTACATTATGTCAGACGACGTCAAATAGTCCATCACAAGCACGATATAACTATTACCTCGAATACTCAGTTTCAGAAGACTAGAATTAGTCCATCACATGCACGATATATCTATTCCTACTATTACTCAGTGCCAATAGACGTGAATGAGTCCATCACAATCAACATATAGCTATTCTTATATTTACTCTGTGGTAGAAGACGTGAAATAATCCATCACAAGCACGATATAACTATTACCTCGAATACTCAGTTTCAGAAGACTAGAATTAGTCCATCACATGCAAGATATATCTATTCCTACTGTTACTCTGTGATAGAAGACGGGAAATAGTCCATCACAAGCACGATACAGCTATTCCCATGGTTACATTGTGTCATAAGACGTCAAACTGACCATCACAAGCACGATATATATCTTCCTTTTCTTACTCTCTGTCAGAAGAAGTGTGAACAGGCCGTCACAAGCACGATACAAGTATTCTTAATGTTACTCTATGTCAGAAGACGTGAAATAGTCCACTACAGAGAAGATATAGCTCTTCCTTTTCTTACTCTTTGTCAGAAGACGTGAAATAGTCCATCAGAAGCACGATATAAGTATTCTTAATGTTGCTCTATGTCAGAAGACGTGAAATAGTCCATTACAAGCATGATATAAGTATTCTTAATGTTGCTCTATGTCAGAAGACGTGAAATAGTCCATTACAAGCATGATATAGCTATTCCCATTGTTACTGTGTCAGAAGACGTGAAAGAGTCCATCACGATATAGCTATTATGACTCTTACACTGCGTCAGAAGACGTGAAATTGTTCATCAGTAGCATGATATACCTATTCTTACAGGTACTTTGTGTCAGAAGACGTGAAATTGTTCATCACTAGCATGATATACCTATTCTTACAGGTACTTTGTGTCAGAAGACGTGAAACAGTCTATCTCAATTACGATATAGCTTTACCAATCATACTCTGTGTTATATGATTTCAAACAGTCCATCACAAGCACGAGATAGCTCTTCCTCCTGTTACTCTGTGTCAGAAGACGTGAAAGAGTCCATCACAAGCAAGATGTAGCTATTCCCACTGATACTCTCTGTCAGAAAACGTGAAATAGTCTATCACAAGCACGATATAGCTATTACCACTGATACTCAGTTTCAAAAGACTAGAATTAGTCCATCACAAGCAAGATATATCTATTCCTACTGTTACTCTGTGTCATAAGACGTGAAATAGTCCACCACAAGCAATATATATCTATTCCTACTCTTACTCTTTTGAGAAGACGTGAAATAGTCCATAACAAGCAAGATATAGCTAATCCCATTGTTACTGTTTCATAATACGTGAAATAGTCCATAACAAGCAAGATATAGCTAATCCCATTGTTACTGTTTCATAATACGTGAAATATTCCATCACTATATACCTATTATACCTCTTACACTGGGTCAGAAGACGTGAAATCGTTCATCACAAGCATGATATAACTATTCTAACAATTACTTAGTGTCAGAAAACGTGAAACAGTCTATCACAATTACGATATAGTTATTACCAATCATACAGTGTGTTAAAGATTTGAAACAGTCC
>NW_013679279.1:3302-4477 GCF_000517525.1 Limulus polyphemus | reverse complement strand
TCTGTGTCAGAAGACGTGAAATAGTCCATCACAAGCACAATATAGCTATTAACACTGTTACTCAGTGTCAGAAGACGTGAAATAGTCCATCACAAGCACAATATAGCTATTAACACTGTTACTCAGTGTCAGAAGACGTGAAATAGTCCATCACAAGCAACATATATCTATTCCTACTATTACTCAGTGCCAGAAGACGTGAAAGTGTCCATCACTATCAACATATAGCTATTCTTATATTTACTCTGTGTTAGAAGACGTGAAATAGTCCATCAGAAGCACGATATAGCTATTACCACTGTTACTCTGTGATAGAAGACGTGAAATAGTCCATTACAAGCACGATATAGCTATTCTCATGGTTACATTATGTCATACGACGTGAAATAGTCCATCACAAGCACGATATATCTCTTCCTTTTCTTACTCTCTGTCAGAAGACATGTGAACAGTCCGTCACAAGCACGATATAAGTATTCTTAATGTTACTCTGTGTCAGAAGACGTGAAATGGTCCATCACAAGCATCATATAGCTATTCCCATTGTTACTGTGTCAGAAGACGTGAAATAGTCTATCACGATATAGCTATTATGACTCTTGCACTGTGTCAGAAGACGTGAAATCGCTCATCCCAAGCATGATATACCTATTCTTACAGTTACCTTGTGTCAGTAGACGTGAAACAGTCCATCACAATTACGATATAGCTATTACCAATCTTTCTCTGTGTCAGAAGACGTGAAACAGTCCATCAATAGCACGATATAAGTGTTCTTAAAGTTACTCTATGTCAGAAGACGTGAAATAGTCCATCACAAGCATGGTATACCTATTCCAATTGTTACTGTGTCAGAAGACGGGAAATAGTAAATCACAATATAAACTATTATGACTCTTACACTGTGTCAGAAGACGTGAAATCGTTCATCACAAGCACGGTATATCTATTCCTCCTGTTACTCTGTGTCAGAAGACGTGAAATAGACCATCGTTGACACGATATAGCTATTAATAATCTTACGTATAGTTATTATCACTATTATTAAATTTCAGAAGAGGTGAAAATGTTCATCACAAGCAACATATAGCTATTCTTATATTTACTCTGTGTTAGAAGACGTGAAATAGTCCATCACAAGCAAGATATATCTATTCTTACTGTTACTCTGTGTC
>NW_013679279.1:0-2465 GCF_000517525.1 Limulus polyphemus | reverse complement strand
TATAGTCTATTAACTACTGTTACCCTGTGTCAGAAGACGTGAAATAGTCCATCACAAGCACGATATATCTATTCCTCCTGTTACTCTGTGTCAAAAGACGTGAAATAGTCCATCACAAGCATAATATAGCTATTCCCATTGTTACTGTGTCAGAAGACGTGAAATAGTCCATCACAAGCAAGATATATCTATTCCTACTGTTACTCTGTGTCAGAAGACGTGAAATAGTCCATCAAAAGCACGATATAGATATTCCTTTGGTTACATTATGTCAGACGACGTCAAATAGTCCATCACAAGCACGATATATCTCTTCCTCCTGTTACTCTGTGTCAGAAGACGTGAAATAGTCCATCAGAAGCACGATGTAGCTATTACCACTGATACTCAGTTTCAGAAGACTGGAATTAGTCCATCACCAGTAAGATATATCTATTCCTACTGTTACTCTGTGACAGAAGACGTGAAAAAGTCCATCACAAGCACGGTATAGCTATTATCACTTTTACTCTGTGTCAGAAGACGTGAAATAGTCTATCACAAGCCTAATATAGCTATTAACACTGTTACTCTGTGTCAGAAGACGTTAAATAGTCCAACACAAGCACAATATAGCTATTAACACTGTTACTCTGTGTCAGAAGACGTGAAACAGTCTCTCACAATTACGATATAGTTATTACCAATCTTACTCCGTGTTAAAAGATTTGAAACATTCCATCACAAGCACGATATCGCTATTCCTCCTGTTACTCTGTGTGAGAGGACGTGAAAGAGTCCATCACAAGCAAGATGTAGCTATTCCCACTGATACTCTCTGTCAGAAAACATGAAATAGTCCATCACAAGAAAGATATAGTAATTATCACTATTACTCAGTGTCAGAAGACGTGAAAAAGTTCATTACAACCAACATATAGCTATTCTTATATTTACTCTCTGTTAGAAGACCTGAAATAGTCTATCACAAGCACGATATAACTATTAACACTGTTACTCTGTGTCAGAAGACGTGAAATAGTCCATCACAAGCACGATATAGATATTCCTTAGGTTACATTATGTCAGACGACGTCAAATAGTCCATCACAAGTACGATATATCTCTTCCTTTTCTTACTCTCTATCAGAAGACGTGAAATAGTCCATCAGAAGAACGATATAGCTATTACCAATCTTGCTCTGTGTCAGAAGACGTGTGAACAGTCCATCACAAGCACGATATAAGTATTCTTAATGTTACTGTATGTCAGAAGACGTGAAATAGTCCATCACAAGCATGATATAGCTATTCCAATTGTTGCTGTGTCAGAAGACGTGAAATAGTCCATCACAAACATGATATAGCTATTCCCATTGTTACTGTGTCAGAAGACGTGAAATCGTTCATCACAAGCATGGTATACCTATTCTTACAGGTACTTTGTGTCAGAAGACGTGAAACATTCTATTTCAATTACGATTTAGATATTACCAATCTTATTCTGTGTTATAAGATTTCAAACAGTCCATCACAAGCACGAGATAGCTCTTCTTCCTGTTATTCTGTGTGAGAGGACGTGAAAGAGTCTATCTCAAGCAAGATATAGCTATTCCCACTGATACTCTCTGTCAGAAAACATGAAATAGTCCATCACAAGAAAGATATAGTAATTATCACTATTACTCAGTGTCAGAAGACGTGAAAAAGTTCATTACAACCAACATATAGCTATTCTTATATTTACTCTCTGTTAGAGGACCTGAAATAGTCCATCACAAGCACGATATAGCTATTCCCACTAATACTCTGAGTCAGAAGATCCGAAAAAATCCATCACTAGTAAGATATAGCTATTCCTACTGTTACTCTGGGTCAGAACACGTGAAAACGTTCATCACAATCACGATATAGTTATTTTCACTTTTACTCTGCATCAGAAGACCCAGTACCTTGACTGCAACTATCTCGAGTTGTTTTTCTACACGATACTGCTGTTTCTGCCCATGTTTTGTCATCTTACACAAAGCACCAATCCTCTACAGCTTCCTTGCACCCAACATACTAATCCTTTTATTTTTTCCAGTGTCTTCCTAACACGTACGTTTTGAGCTGTTGGAACGTTGTGAACACCACAAAGTATTTGAAGATTATTATACATGTTTAGAGACAATCATTGATAATAACATATTCATAATATACAGCCAACGAAACGTGATTTTTTTATATACATAGACCTGCTTCATAATTCATCTAAAATAACATGTAACATATTGTTACGTCTCCGTTTGTTAATTGATTTTTCCGTAACTTTGTTCCAACGAAACTTTAACGACACAAGTCTTTACTTAATAAAACTGGTTTATTCTTTCCGAATATAACTCTACGATACACTTAATCTCAATACTCGCGCTAAAACAACACTGTAACGAACGAACGTTAACTTCAACAATACCGTGCGACTGCAGTTCAATTACTCACTGTCT
>NW_013679278.1:5406-8949 GCF_000517525.1 Limulus polyphemus | reverse complement strand
ACAATCTATGCAATACAATCTATATACAGAAACTGTTTATTGGTTTCTCTGTTAAACAATCATTATACAGAAACTGTTTATTGGTTTCTCTGTAATACAATCTATATACAGAAAGTGTTTATTGGTTTTTATGTAATACAATCATTATACAGAAACTGTTTATTGGTTTTTATGTAATACAATCTATATACAGAAACTGTTTATTGGTTTCTCTGTAATACAATCTATATACAGAAACTGTTTATTGGTTTCTCTGTAATACAATCTTTATACAGAAACTGTTTATTGGTTTCTCTGTTAAACAATCTATATACAGAAACTGTTTATTGGTTTCTCTGTAATACAATCATCTATATACAGAAACTGTTTATTGGTTTTTATGTAATACAATCATTATACAGAAACTGTTTATTTCCTTCTTTATAATAAAACTCTGTTCCTAAGACTTTCGTATGTTCATTTTCTGTTGGATAGAATTACGGAACAATTTGTACAATATAAACTTGTACTGAAAGAGTAAAAGCTATTGAATATCAGCTCCTTTAACCCCACCCACCACCCACCCCCCTAAATTATCTAAAAGATGCAGAACGACAGACGATAAAGCTAATACAACAGATAAACTTTTCAAATGAATTTAGAAGTTCTGCAGGAGAAATTCAAAGCACTAATAGCTTGAAATAAAATTTTAGATAAATCGATAATATTTTTCCAGTTGTTCGAGCAAAGAGTGATAGCACGTTTGTTAGCCAAGGGAGAACGTAATCTTACATTATCCCATCGTATACCAGTGGGGACTGTTTGTATTTACAGTAGAGGAAGGGTATCGATTCCCCCTCTCAGCACATACAGCCTGTCGTTTCCTAGCCACGCTTATAAATAAAAACCCTGACTGACTTCTAAAAGGCTTAAGCATGCAATGATTGATTGCAGTAAGTTCTATGCTATAACGCGCCTCGTTACGATTCCGCATTTTTATTAAGCGGAACAAAATAAAAATTAATATGTACAAATTTATGTACTCTAGTTTGTCCATGCTTCCGGAAATTATGTTCATAAATATATTTTCACTTTTATTGATGAATGCAGTTACACACCTGCTGTGGTCAGCCGTATTGACCTGGTAGTACACACACACCTGCTGTGTTCAGCCGTATTGACCTAGTAGTACACACTTGCTGTCCTCAGCCGTATTGACCTGGTAATACACAAACTGCTCTGCTCAGCCGTATTGACCTGGTAATACTCACACCTGCTGTGTTCAGCTGTGTTGACCTGGTAATACTCACACTTGCTGTCCTCAGCCGTATTGACCTGGTAATACTCACACCTGCTTTGCTCAGCCGTATTGACCTGGTAATACTCACACCTGCTGTCTTCAGCCGTATTGACCTGGTAATACTCACACCTGCTTTGCTCAGCCGTATTGACCTGGTAATACACACACCTGCTGTCCTCAGCTGTATTGACCTGGTAATACACACACCTGCTGTCCTCAGCTGTATTGACCTGGTAATACTCACACTTGCTGTCCTCAGCCGTATTGCTTGTTTGTTTGTTTTTTAATTATGCACAAAGCTACACAAGGGCTACCTGTGATCTGCCCACCACGGGTATCGAAACCCGGTTTCTAGCGTTGTAAGTCCGCAGGCATACCGCTGTGCCACTGGGGGCCAGCCGTATTGACCTGGTAATACACACACCTGCTTTGCTCAGCCGTATTGACCTGGTAATACACACACCTGCTGTCATCAAGCAGTAATGCTTGTTTTTTTTTTAATTATGCACAAAGCTACACAAGGGCTACCTGTGCTCTGCCCACCACGGGTATCGAAACCCGGTTTCTAGCGTTGTAAGTCCGCAGGCCTACCGCTGTGCTACTGGGGGGCCAGCCGTATTGACCTGGTAGTCTATGTCACCAACGTTAGTATACTAATTCTAGTCGTCGTTGAAACAGAGTTCAAGGTTACTACAGAAATATATAATTTTCTAACGAAAATAAAAATAAACAACTTAAAACTCTATTTATATGAGATGAGATTTAGTTATGAAACAAATATGTAAAAGGCAATGTGGTATGAGAGGTTAATTGTAGGTGAGAACTAATGAATGTGTACGTATTGTTATTTGAATATAATGAGTAAGATAGGCTTAATTTCAGTCATTCGGTAACAATGGAAGGTAAGATAGGCTTAATTTCAATCATTCAGTAACAATAAAGGTAAGATAGGCTTAGCTTCAATCATTCAGTAACAATGGAAGGTAAGATAGGCTTAATTTCAGTCATTCAGCAACAATGGAAGGTAAGATAGGCTTAACTTCAATCATTCAGTAACAATAAAGGTAAGATAGGCTTAATTTCAATCATTCAATAAAATGTAAGATAGGCTTAATTTCAATCATTCAGTAACAATATAAAGTAAATAAGCTTAATTTCAGTCATTCAGCAACAGTAAAAGGTAAGATAGGCTTAATTTCAGTCATTCAGCAACAATACAAGGTAAGATAGGCTTAATTTCGGTCATTCAGTAACAATAAAAGGTAAGATAGGCATAATTTCGGTCATTCAGCAACAATAAAAGGTAAGATAGGCTTAATTTCAGTCATTCAGTAATAAAGTAATAACAACATCATAATGTATAATAAAAAGAAATGAGTTTTATTGCTTTGAAGTTTACGCCATTCAAAGATTAGTTCGCTGTTCCTTCAGTTAAGTGTGTTGGCTTATAATGGTAAAAACCGGGTTTCGATACTCGTGGTGGGAATAGTCCACTGTGTGGCGTTGTGCTTAAGAACAAACAAACAAATATTGTATGTTTAGAGTTGAAGTGAGACGAGTTATTTAATTTCTAACAGAAGTTTGTGAAATAACCATTGACGAATCACAATGCATATATTTCAGATATCCTTTTAATGATAACGAAATATTACTGTGTATATATTTTAACTGTAAGTCTGCCAGTTAGAATAAAACTTTTACATCGTAATGAAGCTTCAAATCCACCCACGTGATAAGATTATTCCACTGATAAAACAGAGTTTATGGTTTACTAAAATAAAACGTAATTCCCTAATATTTTCCGTCGAAATGGAAAAGCAGTGAGCAGTTTAAAGAGAAAACCGGTTGCAAATAATCCGAGGTTTCTCCTTAGAAGATGACTATCGCGCGCGAGAAAGCTTTCAGGCCCAATTAGTCGAGTTAATCGGCACACTCCACCCGAATCTAACTAAGCCTTAGTGGTAAAAGATATTGTCGCTGCCCGACAAACTTGCTTATTTACAGGTCTTCTGGTTGACAGCTTCCAGTCTGGATGCCAGTCTCACCTGGATAAACAAAAACGAGTAGTGACAGTCTTATGCTCATATTTCTGTGTGTAAGACGAAGAAAGCGAAATGTGATTGAACTAATCATATTTACTGCTTCGATAGACTTTGATCAGCCAGAATCGCATGGACGTTTATAAAAATGAATTTTGAAAGCAAGGATGAAAAAATTCTCTCAGTACTAAATATTATATATAATATATATATATATATATATAT
>NW_013679278.1:3148-4708 GCF_000517525.1 Limulus polyphemus | reverse complement strand
ATTATATATATATATATATATATATATATAAAACAACAACACACAAATGAGTAACTTATAAAATTCCACCTCGTAGCCGTTATAACTAATATTCGTCCAGTAGCCTCCAATCCTTTGAAAGTCTATCATTTGAAACAACTCTTCTGGAAAGAAATCTGATTAGAAGCATCTACATTTATAATCAAATACATGTATAATCGTAACTAAACGGGTTTATTGAGATTTAAATTGATAACATAATAAAACAAATCTATCTATCCAGCTATTTTACTGCTGTTCAACTGTATATAGTTCTGTCTACGTAACAATCTATCATTTTACTAGTCTGTCTGTTTGTCCACCAAACTATTTTGAGCAATATATTATGAGCTAGAAGTAAAAATAACTGATAAAAATAGATAAAGAATAAGGATACAGTTTCTGAACACCTTTTATGATCAGTGTTGTATCATTTTGCTAACACAAGTAGTATTAAGAAATTTTAATGGAGCTCTAATTAAAAATATATATATATATATTTGAATTTGGGATCCGTGCTTTAGCCCTTGATAAACTTTTATAGAAGAGCTGGCTACATACAGTGGTTGAGTAATATTTAACCCAAGCCTTTTGTTTGTCAATCCTGCTGTCTTATATGTTCAACGCCCCTTATCTTGATTCAGGCTGCTTTAGATATATAAATGGGTTTGGGGTAAGAGGATACGCACACAGTATCAGAAGTACATTTTGACACTATGTATGTTATGTAATGATAACGAAACCATATCATTTTGCGAAGGGCCCTTTCCGATGCAAAATATTCATAAAGATGCATTCAGATAGGATATTTCGATTTTCCCAGCTATAGATATCACTTGCACTTAATGACACTGGAAAACAAAGGAGTATGGATTAACTTGGGACACCAGGAACATCCAGAAAGAGACCTAGAATAAGTCGTACTCGAGCCATTGTAAGCAAAATGGAGCTTTTTGTATAGGTGAGAATCCACGAACACAAAGATCAGATGCTAAAGGCAACAGTATACAAAGTAATCAGGAAGGATCACCGTCTGGTCACCAGACCATCAGGGTATGGGTTCATGAAAGTAAGGCTTCCAGTCATACCTGTCTTTCACTGTTGCATACCTTAAGCAGCTGGAGAATGGAAAACCTGTATTCATGATAATTAATATCATACTTATACAGGACAAATTTCCAGACGCGGCGCCTATGGATTTCTTTACGATTTGGTGTTGAAACGAGCGTTCTCGACACTAAATGCATTATGAAAACCGTTAAAGAGGAGTGGTGTGCTTTGAGCATGACATCTTTATCATGGAGCTTTTTGCAACAGATACTACGCTGCAGAGCTGTTATCAAGATGCACTGTCGACGGATAGAACATGACCAGACGCAAAGATATGAGCTGTAACAATGTGGAATGTAAAGTTAAACAGATAACCGAAGAATTATTTGTTTGTTTGTTATTAAGAACAAAGCTACACAAAGGGCTATCTGTGCTCTGCCCACCACGGGTATCGAAACCCGGTTTAAGTCCGCAGAACTACCGCTGTGCCAC
>NW_013679278.1:0-2422 GCF_000517525.1 Limulus polyphemus | reverse complement strand
CTAACCGGAGACAATAAACACGACTTTAATACAATATTTTACTTATTTATATTAGTCATAGCGTTTAAATGATTTGATCCTGTATAAGGACTTTGAAAAACAAATCTATGCAATTTTCTTCATTGGAAGACGAATGATTTTGCTAACAATTTCAAGCAAGTCTATTTACAGGTGTTTTTTTTACTACAGTAGATTTGCAATCCATTGGCTAATTGGTGAAAGTTCGTTGTTTTTCACCCTCTAGAACTTCTCAATTAACGTGATCAACTGAAAATTTCAATTTCAACTTTGTATATTTCAGATACTCCTTGACATTAGGGCCTTGGAATGGCCTGGTGGTTAAGGCGCTCGACTCCCAATCCGATTGTCGCGGGTTAGAATACCCGTCACGGAACACGCTCGCTCTTTCAGCCTTTTGGCGTTACAATGTGACGGTCAATCCCACTATTCGTTGGTAAAAGAGCAGCCCAAATGTTGGCGGTGGGTGGTATTGATTAGTTGCCTTCCCTCTAGTTCATCACTGCTCAATTAGGGACGACTAGCGCAGATAGCCCTCGTGTAGCTTTGTGCGAAATTCAAAATAAACCAAATCTTGACAATAAGGTAAGAAATTTCATGGTTGAAGGCCAGTACGTTGTTTTAAACATTCTGTCAAAAAAAACAAAGTGATTTATATATTAACTCTTTATTTTTTTATTCTAGAAACCAGTGATCCGTAATTTTTTTATTAGTTATTTATTATCTCTTTTAATGTTTTCATGAAATCAAGTGAATATTTTCTCTGTGGAATTATTTTGGATAATGTTTTTATTTTAAAGAATATTGTTATTATTTTCATGCTTTCTAATAAGCACGCGTAATAGGCAGATCCTATTATTGGTAGTTGTTAGGCATGAACGAGTATTTGTTTTAAAGGCTTGGTAATGATTTAAAGACCTTCGGTGCCAGGATATGTTTCATCTAGTTGGAGCCATCACTGGCCAATATGATAACTTATCTCTATGATATCAGACATGAAGACAAGGTTAGTAGATTCTTTTATTACTGTTTAATTAATAAGCTATATCTGTTTAATATTAATTAAATTTAAATCGCTTTTCTGCATGAAAAAAAAAGGAATTAATTCTTTACAGCTCACTGATGCTTGCTGACTTTCTTGACTAATTGAATTTTTAAGCCAGTGATAATTATGGTATTGTTTAAAGGAGAACAGAACAAATCTGGTTACTAATATGCTATTTCAAACGAGAAGAAAGAAAGTGCTTGTTAAATCTGTGTTAATAAAAACGTTCTTTGATCTCTTTAATTTCTCCTCTCTAATCACTTCTTACCCTACTTGTTGCTATAGTAACACAATGTCTTTTTTTTCTTTTTATCTTGGCGTGAAGTCTGCGAATTCGGCGGAGAGTAGTTTCATCGAAAAATCTAGTTTTTAACAGATTTACAAGAAAACTGTTTAGAGTTAAGCACAGCTATGCCTTCTCCTTGCCTAAAGCTCTATTTTAATAGGATTATCACAGTAGAACTGGAGATAAGTAATACAATGATCTTATTGACGAGAAATTGCACTATTTCAGAAGTGTTTTAAATCCCATTTAAATACATAACTAAAGGGATTATATTTCATTCACCCGGGGATTGCATAAGTGACACGTGACACCCCCCTTTAAATGTTCTTTAAACATTTCCTCACCTTGTCCACTCTCCAGTTACCCCCCGAATTTTAACAAGGTTAGCCGCCCGTGTTCTAAGGTATACATTAAACTAACACAGTAATGTACACATAGTTGAAGAAAGTACGTGAAAAATATATACAAGTCTGTTAGGTTTTAAGTTATATATCTATTTTAACCTTTATTCTAGTAACTTCTAAACTTAAAAGACTGTGAAAGAAACGTCTTGTACAGACGTTCCATTCTTGCTCTAGATCTTACAATCCGTTGTTCTCATTCCAAGTTATTCTGTAACACAGATCATGTGCTTTTACAGGGCTGTTCAAAAGATAATTATTTTTGAATTTGCACGTGCTTTGAGTTAATGTATGCGTGTGAATAAACAGTAGGTAAACATGACATAAAGACAACCCTCCCCTAAAAAACAACAGTGTATTTTGGTGATTCAAATCAAAAGTTATTCACAAAAGACACATTTAAATATAGGGTTTTGTTTGTTTGTTGATGTTAACGCAAAGCTGCACGAGGACTATCTGTGCTAGCCGTCTCTGATTTACTAATGACAGACGAGAGGGTCAACAGCTCCACAAATAACTAAATAACTTTCCCGGTCTTTAACGGATTAGTAAAAACCAAGTTATTAATCATCTACAATTTAATAATAGTTAAGGGACGTTAAGATTGTGTAAAGAAACACATGACACTAGGAGACTTGTAAGCCAACGATTTGTAAGCGTAATGAAGAAGAC
>NW_013679277.1:3826-8205 GCF_000517525.1 Limulus polyphemus | reverse complement strand
TGCGATCATACATAAGAAAGGTGTTTGCGATCATACATAGGAAAGGTGTTTGCGATCATACATAAGAAAGGTGTTTGCGATCATACATAAGAAAGGTGTTTGCGATCATACATAGGAAAGGTGTTTGTGATCATACATAAGAAAGGTGTTTGCGATCATACATAAGAAAGGTGTTTGCGATCATACATAATAAAGGTGTTTGCGATCATACATAATAAAGGTGTTTGCGATCATACATAAGAAAGGTGTTTGCGATCATATATAAGGAAGGTGGTTGCGATCATACATAAGAAAGGTGTTTGCGATCATACATAAGAAAGGTGTTTGCGATCATATATAGGAAATATGTTTGCGATCATACATAGGAAAGGTGTTTGCGATCATACATAGGAAAGGTGTTTGCGATCATACATAATAAAGGTGTTTGCGATCATATATAGGAAATATGTTTGCGATCATACATAATAAAGGTGTTTGCGATCATACATAGGAAAGGTGTTTGCGATCATACATAAGAAAGGTGGTTGCGATCATACATAGGAAAGGTGTTTGCGATCATACATAAGAAAGGTGGTTGCGATCATACATAAGAAAGGTGGTTGCGATCATACATAAGAAAGGTGGTTGCGATCATACTTTAAAAAACTTCGTCCTCCTTTCCTCTGTGGAACTTTTCCAAAGTTTAGTGGGTAAATTCATGAGTTCAACTATTTGACACATAAACATCGTTTTATAAAAGGGTAAATGATACACTATCGATCGTCGCCATCTGAGGGCAAGAAATAACCTACATATCTTAGCGCTTGTAATTTACATGCGGTTAGAAACTGATACGAACGGACACTAACTTTAGTGTGTTAAACATTGATTAAATTAAAACTATAGCTTTATGATGATTAAAAAGTTGACCAATTGTTTTGAGCATCTTATTATTAGACTCTTTTGCTATTATATTTATACATATTAACATCAGAAGAGAGCATAAATAATTAGATGTGAAGATGTGGTGTTGAAGTAAGTACTCGTAACACAAAACCAGGAATGACTCATAGATGAATCACCTTCTTCTGAATGGCTCATAGATGAGTCATTTTCTTCTGAACGACTCATAGATAAATCACTTTCTTCTGAACGACTCATAGATGAGTCACTTTCTTCTTAACGACTCATAGATGAGTCACTTTGTTCTGAACGACTCATAGATGAGTCATTTTTTTCTGAATGACTCATAGATGAGTCACTTTCTTCTGAACAACTCATTCCTGTTAATTCTTTGTTAGACTATTTTGTTTCACAGCATGCACTTATATGTAACATAAAAGCCTCATAGTTGTTGCTAATAAAGTTATTTTAATTTTTTTTTTTGCAATATAGAACACATTCAGCAATGTTGAGTAACAAACACGGTGCCATGAGCAGCTGAGCAACTATGGCCTATATCACGGTTACTAGCTGAGAAGTAGTTTTGAGCTATATCACAAGAATTAGCTGAGAACTAGTTTTGAATTATGAACTATATCACAATGTAGCTGAGAACTGTAGTTTTGAGCTATATCACAAGTACTAGCTGAGAACTAGTTTTGAACTATATAACGGCTATTATCTGAGAACTGTTGTTTTGAGCTATATCACAAGAACTAGCTGAGAACTAGTTTTGAACTATGAATTATATCACAATCTAGCTGACAACTGTAGTTTTAAGCTATGTCACAATTACTAGCTGAGAACTGTAGTTTTGAAGTATATCACAACTACTAGATGAGAACTGTACTTTTGAGTTATATCACAACTACTTGCTATATAGCAGCTACTAGCTGAGTTAAATAGATATATCAAATACCTGTCGCTAATAAAGAACTTATTAACCAATCTAAGTCCCTGACAGCTAATGTTAGTTAGATATTTACAACACGTAAATACATACATCAAACAACTGTCGCTAATAAAGAACTTATTAACCAATCTAAGTCCCTGACAGCTAATGTTAGTTAGATATTTACAACACGTAAATACATACATCAAATAACTGCCGCTAATAAAGAACGTTTCAATTACTCATACTACCAAGCTAAACGGTTAATTCACTGAATGTCGCAAATAAAAGACTGTATTGACAATGCACAGCTAAGCAACAAATATATTAGTTAACACACTAGATGTCGCTAGTAAAGAAAGTTTTTTTAACTAGTCATTGTGCTAAGCCTAACAATGAATCACTAGCTGTTGTTAGTTTTCCACTATTAACGGTTCATACTGCCATTCTATCGATTAACCAATACATTAAACAGTTCACAATTTAAAGAAAGGGGCACATCGAATGTTGTTGATTTAAGGCTGGTTCCAGACTTGAAATCTCACGAATCCGCAATTGAATTTTATCTTCACCTCTAGTGACTATAGCACGTGATCAATCAAAACAGAAACATTATATTCAGCCTGCGCGTGGGGGCTATACTCGAGGTCCATGTCTTATCGACGTGTGTTCTTTTATTCATGTTGACAGCTACCTAGTGGGGAATGTATCATTATCCTTAGAGTAGCAAGGACATGAAAAACTTATACATCACAAGATATCGTTTGCTTTTGGAAAATACATCTCCATTTCATTTTAAGAACAGGTTTCAAATTACTACCATAACTTGATCCTGTGGGCATTCTCTGTTCCAGATGATATTTAAGTTATATTAACACACATGCACAGTGTCCTGTAAAATATAACTACATTTAACTTGATCCTGTGGGCATTCTCTGTTCGAGATAATATTTAAGTTTTATTAACACAAATGCACAGTGCCCTGTAAAATATAACTACATTTAACTTGATCCTGTGGGCATTCTCTGTTCGAGATAATATTTAAGTTTTATTAACACACATGCACAGTGTCCTGTAAAATATAACTACATTTAACTTGATCCTGTGGGCATCCTCTGTTCGAGATAATATTTAAGTTGTATTAACACACATGCACAGTGTCCTGTAAAATATAACTACCTTAACTTGATCCTGTGGGCATTCTCTGTTCGAGATAATATTTAAGTTTATTAACACACATGCACAGTGTCCTGTAAAATATAACTACCTTAACTTGATCCTGTGGGCATTCTCTGTTCGAGATAATATTTAAGTTATATTAACACACATGCACAGTGTCCTGTAAAATATAACTACATTTAACTTGATCCTGTGGGCATCCTCTGTTTGAGATAATATTTAAGTTTTATTAACACACATGCACAGTGTCCTGTAAAATAGAACTATATTTAACTTGATAAAATCCGCCAGCAATTACTAAACTTTGATACTGGATTTTCCTGTGCGATCAGCAAACTTCAAGTATACGGTTAATGTCACTATAGTTAAAGAAAGAAAACCTAAGAAAGTATTTTGATATTTTCGAGTTTTGTTGTTTCATTTGTTTTTGCCATTTTTTTTCAGTTTTCATACTGAAGTTCATGTCGAGAAATGTCTGCCTAACTAAACTCGTGATAATGAGTCTTCATTCTGGTAATCAGTTTATAACCGCAGCTCAGTGTTTCAGATGCTCATCTTCTTACAGTTTATCAATTCCTTTTCTACCATATGACACTAGAAACTTTTTTTATGTAGAACACTGTATTTTGAAGAACAATAAAACTCCTTTTTCAATACTAAAATCATCAAAATAAGATAAAGATTGTGTTATCATCATGGTCGTTTTATTGTGTTGTCTTCGATACTTAATTTATATTTAAACTTATCGAACATATATAAAACGTTTGTCTACGTTTTCATGCACCTAATTAAATATAACAATCAAAAATAAGTATCTTTATAAATTTAGTGAATATTTTAAACTCAAACAGAAATAAATACAAATATTCCATTGATTGTCATGTCTTAAAACTGTCCTTCAAACTTAGGAAGGGTTAGCGCAGATAGTCCTAGAGTAACTTTGCACGAAATTCAACAAAGAAATAAACCCAACTTTACAGATAGAATACCCTTATTTTTAAACATTTACACCCAATATGTCAAATAACTCCGTTTTTATCACATTATATTGAATTTTGAATATTTCCGTTACAGACAAAATATCCGTATTTCCATATACTAAAATAACTTATCTAGTAGACGATTCCCCATGTAAATGATTGTTCATATCTGAAACGATTCCCCATGTAAATGGTTGTCCATATCTGGACAGAAACCTAAACCGAGTTCCATGAAGAATTCTAGTAAACGATTCCCCATGTAAATGGTTGTGCATATCTGGACAGAAACCTAAACCGAGTTCCATGAAGAATTCTAGTAGACGATTCCCCATGTAAATGGTTGTCCATATCTGGACAGAAACCTAAACCGAGTTCCATGAAGAATTCTAGTAAACGATTCCCAATGT
>NW_013679277.1:0-3148 GCF_000517525.1 Limulus polyphemus | reverse complement strand
CGACATAGTTACACATGAAGATCCATTATAGTTACCAACATAGTTACACATGAAGATCCATTATAGTTACCAACATAGTTACACATGAAGATCCATTATAGTTACCAACATAGTTACACATAAAAATCCATTATAGTTACCGACATAGTTACACATAAAGATCCATTATTGTTACCGACATAGTTACACATAAAGATCCATTATAGTTACCGACATAGTTACACATGAAGATCCATTACAGTTACCGACATAGTTACACATGAAGATCCACTACAGTTACCGACATAGTTACACATGAAGATCCATTATAGTTACCAACATAGTTACACATAAAGATCCATTACAGTTACCGACATAGTTACACATGAAGATCCACTACAGTTACCGACATAGTTACACATGAAGATCCACTACAGTTACCGATAACTATAATGGATCTTTATGTGTAACTATGTCGGTAACTATAATGGATCTTCATGTGTAACTATGTTGGTAACTATAATGGATCTTCATGTGTAACTATGGGTCTCGGTATTCTTTCAGAAAGTTTCACCCTCTAACCTCCAACTGTTTAAAGACCTACAAAGGGGCGAAAAGCTCGTAGAGTAAGAAGAAAAACCGACTTACGAATGTTTTCCAATCCGTAAAATTCAAATCAGTTAAGTTTTGTAAAATGAAAACGTATGTTGGTTTGATATTTCAGTCTCCATTTTACACTCAATGTTTACGGCTAATTCTTGACACTTCGATATTCGCCTCCCCCCCATGCAAAGTTTAAATATATATATATCCAACCCATTTTTCCACAAATACTTTACTTATAATGAACCCCATAAAAAAACTCTAACTATAAAATAGGTGGGGTTACTGGAGAGGGGGTAGTAAAGTCAGATTTTTGCCCCCCTCCCCGACACGCATACGTTTTGGTCCCAAATCCGCGAGGAGGCACTTGCCCCCACGGAAAAATTTCTGCTTACACCCATGCGCCTCTGCTGATAAATATTTCAAAATTAGTGTAACTATGTTGGTAACTATAATGGACCTTTATGTGTAACTATGTCAGTAACTATAATGGATCTTCATGTGTAACTATGTCGGTAACTATAATGGATCTTTATGTGGAACTATGTCGGTAACTATAATGGATCTTTATGTGGAACTATGTCGGTAACTATAATGGACCTTTATGTGTAACTATGTCAGCTTTCATTTATGTCAGTCAGTATTTTAGTCCGTCTTTTCTCTCCTTGTTTGTTTTTTAAGTGCAAAGTTGCAGAATAGATTATCTGGGCGGTACCCGCTGCAGGAGTCAAACTCCAAATTCTACAGCCATAATCCCTTAATTTGCCTGACATGTCTGTTGATTAGGGCACTCGCCTCGCAACCTGCGGGTCACGGGTTCAAAACCCCGTCACCATACATGCTCGCCCTTTCAGCCGTGGGGTGTTATAATGTTTCGTTGTTGAAAGAATAGCCCAAGAGGTGGCGGTGGGTGATGTTGACAAGTTGCCTTTCCTCTAGTCTATCACTGCTAAATTAGGAACATTTAGCACGGGTAGCCCTCGAGTAGCTTTGCGCGAAAATCAAAACAAACCAAACCCTTAATACTAGTATTCAGCCATTTGGAGAGCGAACAGATGGAAATATTGTATTGTAGCTGGATATTCGAAACTGAATACTTCACACCTCCTAGTGGCACAGCGATAAGTCTGTGAACTTATAACTTTAAAAACGGGCTTCGCAACACGTGGTGGGAAGAATATAGGTAGGCTTGTGTAACTGTGCAATATGTACTTTACCCTTATTATATGCTAGCATACAATTCATAATTGTTTTGTTATTCTTGTGTGTGTGTGTATTTCTTCTTATAGCAAAGCCACATCGGGCTATATACTGTGTCCACCTAGGGGAATCGAACCCCTGATTTGATATATTTAATAAATCAGTAGTTGATTTCATTTTTCCACCGTAGTTAAACTTAATTCTAGTCCTAGAAACTTTCTTCGTCATATTAAATGTAATTTCAAATTATAAAAGTTGTAAACTGGTTAGTTGTTTTAAGGACAAAACTACACTATAACAACGAGTATCGAAACCCGAATTTTAGCGTCGTGGGTCTGCAGATTTACTGAAATATTTTTATAAGCTGACATAATTTTCGTCAACATGATATATAAGAGTATCTGTCGGATTTTCTTGTGTTTTTTTTTTCAGATGTGGGCGGTCTCTGGTAGAACTTATCGATATTATTGGTTATTTTCCTTTTAATTCAATACTTTTAAGAGAGATATGTACTGATTTAGTGATTTCGTCCTATTCCTACCTCAGGTTTGTGTGATAACTCATCCAATCTGTGTCTTGAGATCCAAGTTACTATTTACATATTGTACAGTCTTTAAAACAAGACTCCTCTCGCCTGTGTGCCTGCTGTTGCTATCTTGCCATCATAAATCACGAGGTTGTTTTCTCTTCTTTTTGTATGTATCTAGTCATGATTCTATCAATATATTACAGTAAAATTAAACTTTCTCGTGCGTGGAGTTGTGCGGGAAGTATGAAAGCAATGTTTTTTGGATGATTTAATGAATATATATGACGGATAGTGAAAACTAGTGGCCCTTCACTCTTAAAACACGTGTAGATTTATTACAGGTTACCGAATAGGCCACAGAAACAGGAAAAAGAAGCTTCTGAGTTAACCAAGAAATAACAGATGTTATTGTGGTAAGACATTATAACGTAATATAGATAATAGAATTTTCAAGAAAATATAAAACATAGAGGAGTCAGGTTATCAAATTGATAATAATAATAATATAATTACTACACAATAAATATTGAAAAAAAAACAAAAGTTAATATCAGTAATAACATCTAATAAGGTGAGTTACCTAGTTATATAAACAAATCAATTGAAAACTGTGTCAGTGGATATGCAAAACAGTATGCTAATATTTATAATATTATTAATATTCACTATTTGTATGTGACTCTGTAACCCTTGTTTGTTTCTTTATTTTTTTTTTAATTTCTCGCAAAGCAACACGAGGGCTATCTGCGCTAGCCGTCCCTAATTTAGCAGTGTAAGACTAGAGGGAAGGCAGCTAGTCATCACCACCCACCGCCAACTCTTGAGCTACTTTTTACC
>NW_013679276.1:3612-8292 GCF_000517525.1 Limulus polyphemus | reverse complement strand
CTAGATAATTAATGTTTGTGCCAGTAATAATACTAGATAATTAATGTTTGTGCCAGTAATAATACCAGATAATTAATGTTTATACCAGTAATAATATTGGATAATTAATGTTTCTGCCAGTAATAATACTAGATAATTAATGTTTCTGCCAGTAATAATACTGGATAATTAATGTTTCTATCAGTAATAATACTAGATAATTAATGTTTCTACCAGTAATAATACTAGATAATTAATGTTTCTGCCAGTAATAATACTGGATAATTAATGTTTCTACCAGTAATAATACTAGATAATTAATGTTTCTACCAGTAATAATACTAGATAATTAATGTTTCTGCCAGTAATAATACCAGATAATTAATGTTTCTACCAGTAATAATACAATTCACGATTCTATCGATGTCCCCTAGTGGGTGATCTCTCACTTACAACCATAAAATCCGTTGTTCGATTTCATAAGATCGCTAGTTTTGCGATAAAAAATAACAATAAAAACAAATTCTACCCATAATAATAATAATTAATAAATGGTACAGATGTGGAACATTTTATTTTCTAGTTCATAATACTGTGATGTGACAGAAGTCGGACACTTCCTGATGTATAATACTAAGATGTGACAGAAGTAGGACACTTCCTGATGTATAATACTGAGATGTGACAGAAGTAGGACACTTCCTGATGTATAATACTGAGATGTGACAGAAGTATGACACTTCCTGATGTATAATTATAATACTGAGATGTGACAGAAGTATGACACTTCCTGATGTATAATACTGAGATGTGACAGAAGTAGGACACGTCCTGATGTATAATACTGAGGTGTGACAGAAGTCGGACACTTCCTGATGTATAATACTGAGATGTGACAGAAGTATGACACTTCCTGATGTATAATACTGAGATGTGACAGAAGTAGGATACGTCCTGATGTATAATACTGAGGTGTGACAGAAGTATGACACTTCCTGATGTATAATACTGAGATGTGACAGAAGTATGACACTTCCTGATGTATAATACTGAGATGTGACAGAAATAGGACACTTCCTGATGTATAATACTGAGATGTGACAGAAGTAGGACACTTCCTGATGTATAATACTGAGATGTGACAGAAGTAGGACACTTTTTGATGTATAATACTGAGATGTGACAGAAGTATGACACTTCCTGATGTATAATACTGTGATGTGACAGAAGTCGGACACTTCCTGATGTATAATACTGAGGTGTGATAGAAGTGGGACACTTCCTGATGTATAATACTGTGATGTGACAGAAGTCGGACACTTCCTGATGTATAATACTGTGATGTGACAGAAGTAGGACACTTCCTGATGTATAATACTGAGATGTGACAGAAGTAAGACACTTTCTGATGTATAATACTGAGATGTGACAGAAGTATGACACTTCCTGATGTATAATACTGAGATGTGACAGAAGTATGACACTTCCTGATGTATAATACTGAGATGTGACAGAAGTAGGACACTTCCTGATGTATAATACTGAGATGTGACAGAAGTATGACACTTCCTGATGTATAATACTGTGATGTGACAGAAGTCGGACACTTCCTGATGTATAATACTGTGATGTGACAGAAGTCGGACACTTCCTAATGTATAATACTGAGATGTGACAGAAGTAGGACACGTCCTGATGTATAATACTGAGATGTGACAGAAGTATGACACTTCCTGATGTATAATACTGAGATGTGACAGAAGTAGGACACGTCCTGATGTATAATACTGAGATGTGACAGAAGTAGGACACTTACCAACTAAACACAACCATTGAGGTCTATGATAAGACCAGACTTTCAACCGATCTGAAGTTGACAACAAAAATACTTCTGTTCTACTTACCACGTTTTTAAACAATTTTCAGCCTTCAGACAGATCATTTAAACAGGTTAAATGTTTCTTTATCAACAGCCTCATGATGAACTGTGTACGAAGGTAAATAAAGAGAGCGTTTCACGAAATAAAAGCGATGATACGCATCCTTTTTTTTGTTGTTGTTGTTGTTAAAGTTGACAGAACAGAAGCATAAATGTTTCGTTCCAGGACTGATATAACTTGATTGCGTTAGACATCCAGGACTGATATATCTTGATTGCGTTAGACATCCAGGACTGATATATTTTGATTACGTTAGACATCCAGGACTGATATATCTTGATTGCGTTAGACATCCAAGACTGATATATCTTGATTGCGTTAGACATCCAGGACTGATATATCTTGATTGCGTTAGACATCCAGGACTGATATAACTTGATTGCGTTAGACATCCAGGACTGATATATCTTGATTACGTTAGACATCCAGGACTGATATATCTTGATTACGTTAGACATCCGGGACTGATATATCTTGATTGCGTTAGACATCCAGGACTGATATATTTTGATTGCGTTAGACATCCAGGACTGATATAACTTGATTGCGTTAGACATAATAAAAATAATAACTCTTGTCCTTTTCACGTGTATTTATTTATCTCTAAAGTGAGCACTCAAACGTAGAAAATATTTTTATTAGAGGAGAAATGTCTTCTATTTAGGGGTTTCTCAACCTTCTGGATACCAGGGACGGGCTCGCTGCCTCCCTAAACTGTCGCAGACCACTAAAATGCAAGCAGAACAAAACACTTACGAATATTTCTATGAGTTTTTGTGAAATCCTACGAAACACAAGATGATTGAGAAACTCTGCTCTAAATCAACTATACAATACTACCATTTTAATTTGTTGTCAAATAGAGATATAATCAGATGTTGAGACGTGATAAAGTCGCCACTAGGGCTGTTAATATTCTACCCCACGTGACCGTAACCGACCTATCAAACAGACTACAAGTCTCGCTTGACAGAATCGGGAACTGTGAGAAAAAATTCCAGTCACGCCTAGCATAACGCACGTACCACCCACAACCCCGAAATCTCAATGTTGGATTGAGGAATCAAGGACGCTGACCTGGATATGAAGTAAGTTATGATCTTAACGCGGGTAGTGCCAACTTTTCATCACACAGAAATGTAAACCACATTTAATTTGTCACAGTTATATAAGAGAAACTAACTGACAGGGACGGGAGTTCAAACTGAATGGTAGCTCGTGCAACATGTCGACTAAACAGCCAGTTCAGAGCCCCCGAAATTCAGGCGTAGCCGTACCTAATTTAGAGCTTATGACTAGTAAAAGAAAAAACATTCAACAGTACCCGACGTACTACTCGAATGGAGGGATTAACAGCCGTACATCTGGGGTCGAACCTCGGACCTCACTAACTACATAGACGCATTTACTGTCAGAAGACAGAACAAGGTCGACACGCGGGCAAACAGAAAGCTACTTGTACATCTTAAAAAATTATGCTCTTCAGAAGTATGAATATTTAACGACTCGCTAAAGCGGTTATAAAAGTCGCGAGAATTTAAATTTAATTACTAGTGAGTTTGACCTTAAATATGGAACGCGTAACACGGACATCGACATCTTCAAGCAGTAACTACTGAACTACTATTTGATCTGCAAGTCATCAAAACGCCATTTTGTGTGTTTTTATACCAGTCGAGAAGAGAATGGTTTATGGATATAGATTTCAGGACGAAACACAAACGAGAGAAATAAAAATAGGCCCTCTAGTACCGAGAACTTGAAGTAGAAAAAAAAAGATTTTAACTCTAAAAGTAAAATGTTCTATTTCGAGATATTTTAATATCCCAGTTGGGGCACATTATATTTAATTATGGTATTATATCAGAACGTTATTAGTGTTATCTATTTAAATACAATATACTTGAGTTAGAAATAAAATAATATCGTTAATATAAGCGAAACAAACGTTCTTTTTCAAGAATAATTTGTTTGTCTATAGTTATTTGTTTGTTTGTTATGAATTTCGCGCAAAGCTACACGAGGGCTATCTGCGCTAGCCGTCCCTAATTTAGCAGTGAAAGACTAGAGGGAAGGCATCTAGTCATCACCACCCACCGCCAACTCTTGGGCTACTCTTTTACCAACAAATAGTGGAATTGACCGTCACGTTATAACGCCCTCACGGCTGAAAGGGCGAGTCTATAGTTAAACACAAAGCTACTCGAGGGCTATCGGTGCTGAGCCCACCACAGATATCGAAACCAGTTTTTAACATTATAATTCTCCAAACTTATCGCTGAACCACTCGTGGGCTTTTCAAGAATAAAGTGGTCAATAAATGATTCACATAAAATTATTAACTTCTTTTATTGTGATTATCAAAAGGGCCTTAATTAACCCTTAAATAACAATACAGTATATAGCTATGGTGTTTGGTGATACGGATCAAACAATAAACAAATGTTATCATTTCTTGTAGGATTTGTAGATATACCAGGTGTACTATAGTTACACTGTAGGTATCCTACTTAACTCCCGCTATACCAGATGTACTATAGTTACACTGTAGGTATCCTACTTAACTCCCGTTACACCAAATGTACTCTAGTTACACTGTAGGTATCCTACTTAGCTCCCGCTATACCAGATGTACTATAGTTACACTGTAGGTATCCTACTTAACTCCCGTTATACCAGATGTACTATAGTTACACTGTAGGTATCCTACTTAACTCCCGTTATACCAGATGTACTATAGTTACACTGTAGGTATCCTACT
>NW_013679276.1:0-2847 GCF_000517525.1 Limulus polyphemus | reverse complement strand
TAATAGAACAGACATGACAGTTGGACTTAATGGAACAGACACTACAGTTGGACTTAATGGAACAGACACTACAGTTGGACTTAATGGAACAGACACTACAGTTGTACGTAATGGAACACACACTACAGTTGGGCTTAATGGAACAGACACTACAGTTAGGCCTAATGGAACAGACACTACAGTTGGACTTAATGGAACAGACACTACAGTTGTACGTAATGGAACAGACACTACAGTTGGGCTTAATGGAACAGACATGACAGTTGGACTTAATGGAACAGACACTACAGTTGTACTTAATGGAACAGACACTACAGTTGGACTTAATGGAACAGACACTACAGTTGTACTTAATGGAACAGACACTACAGTTGGACTTAATGGAACAGACACTACAGTTGTACTTAATGGAACAGACACTACAGTTGGGCTTAATGGAACAGACACTACAGTTGGACTTAATGGAACAGACATGACAGTTGGACTTAATGGAACAGACACTACAGTGGACTTAATGGAACAGACACTACAGTTGGGCTTAATGGAACAGACACTACAGTTGGACTTAATGGAACAGACACTACAGTTGGGCTTAATGGAACAGACACTACAGTTGGACTTAATGGAACAGACATGACAGTAGGACTTAATGGAACAAACACTTACCTATTATACTTAGTCTGTTAACGCTGCTTCTTGGCTCTCTCAGAATTCTTTTGCCACAAAGTATTATCGCAAGTGTCGCCGATCCTCTTGCTAACGAAATGAGATATGAATCAAAGCTTCCAGGCCCCGACCTCTGTTGAGCCTATTGGCCGCTGCCAGCGAAGCGTGTTCTGAAAGATGCTCCGAGTTGCGCTACACTCGAGTTTTTACATTTTACTGTAGTTTCACACTGTCCTAAACACAAGATAAATACTGGAAGCTTCTACTTTCAACAAGTCTTGGATCCTGAGACAAGAACACAAATTGGTGATCCACCAATCACGTTGTTCAGTGAAAGACGTAATCATTTGAATATATTGTTATTAATTCATAACGAGACAAGAAACTGTAAATATGTAGGCCATGGAAAGTTATATCTCGTACATATACTGTCACAAGTTCATTCTTTCAAAGATTCAGTAAATTTAAAACATCTTTTTACTCAACGTGTTCAGACAATATTCCCGTGTATATATAAACCATCTTAAAAAGACTGTTTGATTTACAAGAGAACAGGTGGAAAACAGCTAGTCGCTCGAGATTTGTTAGTGTTGAATTAGTCACTAGAGTTGTCACACCCATGAGTTGTTGAATTTCAAAGAATTACCTTTTCATCAATTACAATCAATTCTGTGGATAGTAACTGAACAAACAGCTAGGAACTAACACAGAAAAAACTGAATCAGTTACAGTAACGTTACTGTTAAGTTAGGAACTTCTAGCATAGATAAATATACCAGTTGTGATTATTTATCAGTTCCACTACAGTAAGTTGTGATTATTTATCAGTTCCAACTACAGTAAGTTGTGATTATTTATCAGTTCCAGCTACAGTAAGTTGTGATTATGTATCAGTTCCAACTACAGTAAGTTGTGATTATTTATCAGTTCCAACTACACTAAGTTGTGATTATTTATCAGTTCCAGCTACAGTAAGTTGTGATTATTTATCGGTTCCAGCTACAGTAAGTTGTGATTATTTATCAGTTCCAGCTACAGTAAGTTGTGATTATTTATCAGTTCCAACTACAGTAAGTTGTGATTATTTATCAGTTCCAACTACAGTACGTTATGATTATTTATCAGTTCCAGCTACAGTAAGTTGTGATTATGTATCAGTTCCAGCTACAGTAATTTTATAACAGCACATTTAAAAATGAGAGTAATGTACTTAATATAAACTGATTTATAACTAGCTAGAGAACCCGTTCTCTGGACGGAAGTTGTGTTAATTCATGATTAAACGCAAAAACGCCCATAAAAACAGCAAAACACAAAAATGTTGAACCGCATATTTACATGTATATCCGCATGACCCCAACAAACCTTCATGCCAAATTTGGTTAATATCCATTTACAGGGGAGGAAGTAGTGGTAAAAAAACGCCCATAGAAATCGCAAAACACAAAACTGAAAATTTGTATGTACTCCGATTGGTTCTAATGAACCTCCATACCAACTTTAGTTAAGATTCATCCAAGTCATGCGAAGTTGTCACATGGACATACAACAGACAGTACTATTACATTTATATAGAAGTAGTTACATGGACATACAACAGACAGTACTGTTATATTTATATAGAAGTAGTTACATGGACATACAACAGACAGTACTATTACATTTATATAGAAGTAGTTACATGGACATACAACAGACAGTACTATTATACTTATATAGCAGTAGTTACATGGACATACCACAGATAGTACTATTATATTTATATAGATAACATACAACAGACAGTACTATCATATTTATATAGATAACATACAACAGACAGTACTATCATATTTATATAGATAACATACAACAGACAGTACTATCATATTTACATAGATAACATACAACAGACAGTACCATTATATTTTTATAAGTAACATACAAGAGACAGTACTATCATATTTATATAGATAACATACAACAGACACTACTATTATATTTATATAGATAACATACAACAGACAGTACTATCATATTTACATAGATAACATACAACAGACAGTACTATCATATTTATATAGATAACATACAACAGACAGTACTATCATATTTATATAGATAACATACAACAGACAGTACTATCATATTTACATATATAACATACAACAGACAGTACTATCATATTTACATATATAACAT
>NW_013679275.1:3929-8845 GCF_000517525.1 Limulus polyphemus | reverse complement strand
GATCCTGTTTAATTACAGTATGTTATATTAGATAACATTACCTCTAACGATAAGAGCAGCTGTAAAACTGTCAGATCCTGTTTAATTACAGTATGTTATATTAGATAACATTAACTCTAACGATAAGAGCAGCTGTAAAACTGTCAGATCCTGTTTAATTACAGTATGTTATATTAGATAACATTAACTCTAACGATAAGAGCAGCTGTAAAACTGTCAGATCCTGTTTAATTACAGTATGTTATACTAGATAACATTAACTCTAACGATAAGAGCAGCTGTAAAACTGTCAGATCCTGTTTAATTACAGTATGTTATATTAGATAACATTACCTCTAACGATAAGAGCCGCTGTAAAACTGTCAGATCCTGTTTAATTACTAAAATGTTACATTTAGTTTTACAGCGGCTCTTATCGTTAGAGTTAATGTTATCTAAGGATTATCAGCTAGTTAACACATAGAATAATTATCAGCTGGATAACACATAGAATAATTATCAGCTAGTTTACACAGATGGAATAATAGCTACTTAACACATAGAGGGATTACCAGCTAGTTAACACAGAAAGACTAACAGCTGGTTAACACATAGAAAGATGATCAGCTGGATAACACACAGAGGGATTATCAGCTGGTTAACACATAGAGGGATTATCAGCTAGTTAACATATAGAGAAATTATCAGCTAGTTAACACATAGAAGGATTATCAACTACTTTACACAGAAGGACTAACAGCTAGTTCACACAGAAGGACTAGCAGCTAGTTCACACATAGAGGGATTATAATCTGGTTAACACATAGAAGGATTATCAGCTAGTTCACACAGATAGGGACTAGCAGCTAGTTTACACCGACTAAATTATAGTTTGTTTCTCACAAATGTTATCATCACAATGAGAACAATTTTTATCTATAAAGTTTAGTTACTGAACCAAGAAAGTCACATATCTAAACTTTGACATATCCTGTAAGATACTCACAGTGGCTCAGATATGACCTTAAGGGATTTTAACACTAAAAAGTGGATTTCGATACCCGTGGTGGGCAAAGCACAGATAACTCTTTGCTTAACTTTGTCCTTAATAACAAACAAACAAACACATTCATGGTAGAGTAGAATCATGATCTGTGACGTCATCTCTAAAATATAAAGTTTTGATTTACATGTTATTGAAAAGTTTACTCGTGTTGTGTGTTAGATATCAAAGAATCGTCTGCAATGAGTTGGATATCACTTACGAAAAGTTCGCTATGTCTTCTTACACAGAACCACCGATTTTACAACCTTCTGAGTTTCCTAATGACATGGAGCTGGGTTCGAGAGTACAAATCTCCTGTTATCTCAAGAAAGGTGATTTACCAGTTACCTTTACATGGAACAAAGATGGAAAACCACTATTGACCAACGAACGAATAACTATCTCCAGTCTAGATGCTATTTCCAGTAAGTTAATAATCCAGAGCGTTGTCTCTGAAGACGTGGCCAACTACTCCTGTACAGGAACTAATTCAGCAGGATCTGACAGTTTTACAGCGGCTCTTATCGTTAGAGGTAATGTTATCTATGGTAACCTAGTCTAATTCGGTAGGATCTGACAGTTTTACAGCGGCTCTTTTCGTTAGCAGTAATGTTATCTATGGTAACCTAGTCTAATTCGGTAGGATCTGACAGTTTTACAGCGGCTCTTTTCGTTAGCAGTAATGTTATCTATGGTAACTTAGTCTAATTCAGCAGGATCTGACAGTTTTATAGCGGCTCTTATCGTTAGAGGTAATGTTATCTATGGTAACTTAGTCTAATTCAGCAGGATCTGACAGTTTTACAGCAGCTCTTATCGTTAGCGGTAATGTTATCTATGGTAACTTAGTCTAATTCGGCAGGATCTGACAGTTTTACAGCTGCTTTTATCGTTAGAGTTAATGTTATCTATGGTAACTTAATCTAATTCGGCAGGATCTGACAGTTTTACAGCGGCTCTTATCGTTAGAGTTAATGTAATCTATGGTAACTTAGTCTAATTCGGCAGGATCTGAGCTATGTGTTATCCAGCTGATAATCCCTCTATGTGTTAACTAGCTATTAGTCCTTCTGTGTAAACTAGCTGATAATCCTTCTATGTGTTAAGTAGCTGATAATCTTTCTATGTGTTAACTAGCTGATAATTTCTCTATATGTTATCCAGCTGTTAGTCCTTCTGTGTAAACTAGCTTATAATCCTTTGTGTTAACTAGCTGATAATCCCTCTATGTGTTAACTAGCTGATAATCCCTCTATGTGTTAACAAGCTGATAGTCCCTCTATGTGTTAACAAGCTGATAGTCCCTGTATGTGTTAACAAGCTGATAGTCCCTGTATGTGTTAACAAGCTGATAGTCCCTGTATGTGTTAACTAGCTGATAATCCCTCTATGTGTTAACTAGCTGATAATCCCTCTATGTGTGAACCAGCTGATAGTCCCTATCTGTGTGAACAAGCTGATAGTCCCTATCTATGTGAACCAGCTGATAGTCCCTATCTGTGTGAACCAGCTGATAGTCCCTCTATGTGTGAAACAGCTGATAGTCTCTATCTGTGTGAACCAGCTGATAGTCCCTATCTGTGTGAACCAGCTGATAGTCCCTATCTGTGTGAACCAGCTGATAGTCCCTATCTGTGTGAACCAGCTGCTAGTGGCTGTTTTATAAACATTATTAAACTTAAACTTCATTATTTCAGAAATAAAAAACTAATTATATTTCTAAGATAAAAAATATAAATTATTTTACTACAAACACATCGTGTGGTAAAAATACAAATGAGCCCAAAACCTTTGTCGAAAAACGAAATAATAACACTGTTAAATCAGAAATATTACAAAATTTGACATATTATGAAACTAATACACAATTATTGACTTACTAACTGCAAGTACTGAAGTAAGAAACAGAAGAATACAGACAGGTAGAGTGTTCCAACTTCCCGCCATTTCCACAGTCACCCACCTTCCCGTGAGGCCTCAGTCTTTGTTGCAGGAAGATACCAGTGTTAAGCGTCACTATTACCGTAGATCTTACGTTCAGTCTAAGCTCTACCGTTCTTCCTACACTTCCTTAACTTGTTTAATTCTTGTTAGAAACTTCTTATGGTTACAATAAATCTTACAAAATGTCTAAACCAACACTCGGTACGATACTTTAATCACCAAGTTCTTGTTTACAATAGTTACACTGCGGCAAAATGTCTTCTACTAAACACAAGAAACAACGCCACCTTACGGTAATAGTTGAGGAAAACTAAAACATTACATCATTAATCTGCGGGTCGCGGGTTCGAATCCCCGTCACACCAAACATGCTCGCCCTTTCAGCCGTGGGGGCGTTATAATGTGACGGTCAATCCCACTATTCGTTGGTAAAAGAGTAGCCCAAGAGTTGGCGGTAGGTGGTGATGACTAGCTGCCTTCCCTCTAGTCTTACACTGCTAAATTAGGGACGACTAGCGCAGATAGCCCTCGTGTAGCTTTGGGCGAAATTCAAAACAAAACAAACAAACCGTCTGTGCCCAACTTTCATTACGATGTACCAGAATGTTCCAGTTAAGACCAATCATGTGTCTAAAGTTAATTTTTAATAATTGTTTCTTTTCTATGCAATAATATAAATTTTCATTGAAGCAACATGAATGTTTTAATATTTACTTAAAGGTAAAAAATGATTCTCGTTCTGACTTTATCCTAATTTTGTTAGTATATTATATTTTAGCTGTATTTCTAATAATAACCATATGTCTATTCAGTGTTTCTTGTCTAGGGCTATTGTAAAGTGTTTAGTACTATTTAAATAACTATTTTTAGATATATGTTAAAACCAGGAAATGATAATTTTTCTTCATTGCGAGTCGAGTACCCTAACCACCTGGCCATGCCGGGCCCAGACGGTCTGATCAGAACACTTGAAAGTAACATCCTTAAAAACATGTGATGTAGATAATTTTGAATTCGCGCGATCTCATTGATTACTACATCGCCACACAGCGGCGAATAGACGCCTTTAAATTTAAAGGGAAAATCGTTTGTAACATATAACTTGTAGTTTACTGGATACAGATACTATAACTTGTAGTTTACTGGATACAGATATTGTAACTTGTAGTTTACTGGATACAAGATATTATAACTTGTAGTTTACTGGATACAGATATTATAACTTGTAGTTTACTGGATACAGATATTATAACTTGTAGTTTACTGACTACAGATATTATAACTTGTAGTTTACTGGATACAGATATTATAACTTGTAGTTTACTGATACAGATATTATAACTTGTAGTTTACTGACTACAGATATTATAACTTGTAGTTTACCGTCGAAAGGTATCCCAGGCCCGTGTTTGAGCCTTCCGTGCCTCCTGGCAGGCAGGACTCCACCATGGACGAGGATACCGTGGAAAACGTGTCAAGGTCTTAGGAATAGAATAAACAGCCGCCTGGACAATACAGTCAGTCACTGCCACCACACAGTCGTCTATTGATGGTAGACAGACCAAGACAAGATCGAGTTCAGAGAGAGAGGTGAAAGATGGCCAGTCAGCCTGGTCCAGCTTCCACCATGGCACTCGGGTCGGGTGGCATCGACCATAGCCAACCTATCTCAGTATGATGGGAAAATGATCACTGCCCCGAGGATCGCTGTCGACCATCCAAGAAAAACGAGTGAAAAGTGCAGGTGGGCAAATTGAGAGATCAATGGCAGTAAAAGACTGACAAGGTGCATGAAAGTAAGTGTATGTTCCAGTATTGAAGAGAGAAAGGTTGTGATCCGAGAGCATGCACTCTATGGAACGACCCCTCCCACCAGGAGACAGGTAGAGAGAACAAACAGTGATGGCACAACCCAAGGAAACACATATTGCTACGGCCTCCAAGGGTG
>NW_013679275.1:1045-2929 GCF_000517525.1 Limulus polyphemus | reverse complement strand
AGCGGCTCTTATCGTTAGAGTTAATGTTATCTATGGTCTATTTTTATTCATTCATTCATGTTTGCTGAGATTCATAAAAATAATATTTTCTATTGTTAGTTAATTTTTATACACGACTTACAACAATATTGTGGTCACTGAAGTTATTTCTGTTTACTTACATGTATTTAAAATGTTGTTCGTGTTATAAATCCAGTTTCTTCCTGAACAGCGCCACCTTTCTGGAAACAACAACCAGAGAACACGGTCCAGGCTATCTTAGCTACACCAACGTTGATTGGTTGTTCTGTCGGGGGATATCCTGCTCCTAGAGTCACCTGGAAAATAAAAAGTTAGTTATTACAAGAATGCCGTTATTTTTATTGAAGTTTTAATTTTATATTTCTGTTACGTTACACAATAAATAATTAATAAAATATATTTAGCGATGATTGAGAAATAACGTAATACAAACAGCGTCTATTGTACAGAGATTTAAAACGAATATTCTAACTTTCTTAGTGCGAGTGTTAGAAATTGTTTCTGTTCAATTAACATATTCTTCCATCTTTTAATAAATGTTCCTGTTGCAATTTTAAAACAATAGTTCACGAAACGTTCTCTAGATGGCGGTACAGAATAACTTACAATAACTACCAATATTCTTCAGATCCTTCAGGCTCCTTCACTCCAGTCTTCAGGAGCTACAAGATGAAAGTGTTGGACAACGGAACATTGGTGATTAACGACATTAAGGAGACAGATTCAGGAACGTACCTGTGTCAGGTTGATAACGGAGTGGGGGAAACGTTGGAGAAAGCTGTCCGTCTGTCTGTCCACGGTAATACTTCTTGTTAGGGTTTTTTTCAGTAATTCTCCGAGTATTCAAAGACTATTAAGTCTGATAAAATACCTTGTTAAACTAACTACTAAGTCTGAAAAAATACCTTGTTAAGCTAACTATTAAGCCTATCGTTACTTGATACTAGTAACAACTATTTAACCAACTGTTAAGCCTTTGTTGGTATCGTTACTTGATACTAGTAACAACTTTATTTAACTAACTGTTAAGCCTATGTTGGCATCGTTACTTGATACTAGTAACAACTTTATTTACCTAACTGTTAAGCCTATGTTGGTATCGTTACTTGATACTACTAACAACTTTATTAAACTAACCGTTAAGCATATCGTTACTTCACACTAGTAACAACTTTATTTAACTAACTATTAAGCCTATGTCGGTATCGTTACTTGATACTAGTAACAACTTTATTTAACTAACTGTTAAGCCTATCGTTACTTGATACTAGTGACAACTTTATTTAACTAACTGTTAAGCCTATCGTTACTTCATACTAGTAACAACTTTATTTAACTAACTATTAAGCCTGTCGTTACTTGATACCAGTAACAACTTTATTTAACTAACTATTAAGCCTATCATGGTATCGTTACTTGATACTAGTAACAACTTTATTTAACTAACTGTTCAGCCTATCGTTACTTGATACTAGTAACAACTTTATTTAACCAACTGTTAAGCCTATCGTTACTTGATACTAGTAACAACTTTATTTAACTAACTATTAAGCCTATCGTTACTTGATACCAGTAACAACTTTATTTAACTAACTGTTAAGCCTATGATGGTATCGTTACTTGATACTAGTAACAACTTTATTTAACTAACTGTTTAGCCTATCGTTACTTGATACTAGTAACAACTTTATTTAACCAACTGTTAAGCCTATGTTGTTATCGTTACTTAATACTAGTAACAACTTTATTTAACCAACTCTTAAGCCTATCGTTACTTGATACTAGTAACAACTTTATTTAACTAACTATTAAACCTATCGTTACTTGATACTAGTAACAACTTTATTTAACTAACTATTAAGC
>NW_013679275.1:0-728 GCF_000517525.1 Limulus polyphemus | reverse complement strand
TGGAACCTTGGTCTAAACGGTAGGGAAAATTAATTTTTCTTGTTTGACGTAAATATCAAAATAATTCAGTAAAATGTCGGTTCTAATCTGATACGGAGTTTTATTTTTAAACTTGAGTTTTATGTATCACTACAGCCACGAAACTTACAGTAAAGAAACTACAGTTGGGACTAACTCTACTCTCGTCATCAGAAATATTCAAACTCAAGATGCTGCCCTCTATACGTGTTCTGTAGCAAAACTCATTCGGTAATGACAGCTGGAATATCAAGATGATTGTTAATGGTAAGTTTTATTTTATATATTGTCTGTACGTCTGTTACTTGGGTATCAAAATACAAAACATCTAAAAAATGTAGTAATTGTATTTTTAAAACATAAATCTTATGGTTGTGTTTCAGTATTCAACCCGCAATATTCTAGACTACGTGTAGAAAATAATACTTGAATTGTGTATGTCATCTATTACTGACATATATATATAAACACACACACACATCTAACCCTTACTGGTATGTATATAGCCCTCATTAGTAGGTATCTAACCGTAACTGGTATGTTAATAGACCTCATTAGTAGGTATCTAACCGTAACTGGAATGTATATAGACCTCATTAGTAGGTATCTAACCGTAACTGGTATGTTAATAGACCTCATTAGTAGGTATCTAACCGTAACTGGTATGTATATAGACCTCATTAGTAGGTATCTAACCGTAACTGGTATGT
>NW_013679274.1:5157-7824 GCF_000517525.1 Limulus polyphemus | reverse complement strand
TTCCAGTACTACGTTCCATTTTGGATGGATCTTTTCAAAATTTTATATGAACGTTCGTTGCATACTTGCGTAATTACAAGTAAAGTTCTAGCTTGGTATTATCATTTTTGCGACTTTTGTGGTCCTTTTCTTACTACTTTCTTACTTTCTGAAAGAGTATTTGTACTTCAGTGAAGCTTTTAGATTCTGCTGTGTTATCGATTTCCTGGTACCACAGGTTACTAAATCGATGGATCTTAACCAAATTCGGTATGTATATTAATTAGTTCGTTCCACAGTATCAGGCGAAGTTTCACCTTCCTACTATTCGTACTAAGGGAGTTATCGAAGGTTTTGCGTTTTGTACCAGTACTTCGTCACATTTAGACGAATCTTCTTAAAATATTTTATGCAAGGTTCGTGGGAACTTTTCACATTTACTTACAAAATTCAAACTTTCTATTGTTAGTTTCACGATTTTCGTGGTCGTTTTTGTTACCCTTTTATTGGCTTCACTGAAAGCGTATGTGTACTGCAGTGAAGCTTTTGGTTACTGATTGTTTCTCGACTTCTTGTTACCAGAGAGTCTTGAATTGATGGTTCTTTACCAAATTAGGTATGTAGGTACAATCTATCGTTGCACAGTTATATGCAGAGTTTCACCTTCCTACGGTTCATTTTAAAATAGTTATGGAAGGTTTTGCTTTGGTATGTTATATGCAGAGTTTCACCCTTCTACGGTTCATTTTAAGGGAGTTATGGAAGGTTTTGCGTTTTGTACCAGTACTTCGTTCCATTTGGACGGATATTTTCAAAATTTTATATGAACATTCGTTGTATACTTGTTTATTTACAAATAAAATTCCAGCTTCGTATTATCATTTTTGCGACTTTTGTGGTCCTTTTCTTACTACTTTATTGGCTTTCTGAAAACGTATGTGTACGGCAGAGAAGCTTTTTGATTCTTCTCTGTTATCGATTACCTGCTACCACAGGTTACTAAATCGATAGATCTTAACCAAATTCGGTATGTATATTAACTAGTTCGTTCCACAGTATCATTCGAAGTTTCACCTTCCCACTATTCGTATTATGGGAGTTATGGGAGGTTTTGCGTTTTGTACCAGTACTTCGTCACATTTAGACGAATCTTCTTAAATTTCTTATGCAAGGTTCGTGGAAACTTTTCAGATTTATTTACAAAATTCAAACTTTCTATTATTAGTTTTACGATTTTCGTGGTCGTTTTTTGTAACTCTTTTATTGGCTTCACTAAAAGCTTATGTATACTGCAGTAAAGCTTTTGGTTACTGATTGTTTCTCGATTTCTTGTTACAAGAGAGTCTTGAATTGATGGTTCTTTACCAAATTAGGTATGTAAGTACACTCTATCGTAGCACAGTTATATGCAAAATCTCATCCTTCTACTGTTCATTTTAAGAGATTTATGGAAGGTTTTGCGTTTGGTATGTTATATGCAGAGTTTCACCCTTCTACGGTTCATTTTAAGGGAGTTATGGAAGGTTTTGCGTTTTGTACCAGTATTTCGTTCCATTTGGACGGATATTTTCAAAATTTTATATGAACGTTCGTTGCATACTTGCGTATTTACAAGTAAAATTCTAGCTTCGTATTATCATTTTTGCGACTTTTGTGGTTCTTTTCTTACTACTTTATTGGCTTTCTGAAAGAGTATGTGTACTGCAGAGAAGCTTTTTGATTCTTCTCTGTTATCAATTACCTGCTACCACAGGTTACTAAATCGATGGATCTTAACCAAATTCGGTATGTATATTAATTAGTTCGTTCCACAGTATCATGCGAAGTTTCACCTTTCTACTATTCGTACTAAAGGTGTTATGGAAGGTTTTGCGTTTTGTACCATTACTTTGTCACATTTAGACGAATCTTCTTAAAATTTTCTATGCAAGGTTCGTGGGAACTTTTACATTTATTTACAAAATTCAATATTTCTAGTACTACTTTTACGATTTTCGTCGTCATTTTTTGTTTCTCATTTATTGGGTTCACTGAAAGCGTTTGTGTAATGCAGTGAAGCTTTTTGTTACTGATTGTTTCTCGATTTCTTGTTACCAGATCGTCTTGAATTGGTGGTTCTTTACCAAATTAGGTATGTAGGTACACTCTATCCTTGCACAGTTATAAGCAGAGTTTCACCCTCCTACGGTTCATTTTAAGGGAGTTATGGAAGGTTTTGCGTTTGGTATGTTATATGCTGAGTTTCACCCTCCTACGATTCATTTTAAGGGAGTTATGGAAGGTTTTGCGTTTTGTACCAGTACTTCGTTCCATTTGGACGGATATTTTCAAAATTTATATGAACGTTCGTTGCATATTTGCGTATTTAGAAGTAAAATTCTAGCTTCCCATTTTCATTTTTGCGACTTTTGTGGTCCTTTTCTTCCAATTTATTGACTTTCTGAAAGATTATGTGTACTGCAGTGATTGTTTTTGATTCTGCTCTGTTATCGATTACCTGCTACCACAGGTTACTAAATCGATGGATCTTAACCTATTTCGGTATGTATATTAACTAGTTCGTTCAACAGTATCATGCGAAGTTTCACCTTCCTACTATTCGTATTAAGAACGTTATGAAAGGTTTTGCGTTTTGTACCAGTACTTCGTCACATTTAGACGAATCTTCTTAAAAATTTTATGCAAGGT
>NW_013679274.1:0-4867 GCF_000517525.1 Limulus polyphemus | reverse complement strand
ACAGTTATTTGCAGAGTTTCACCCTCCTATGGTTCATTTTAAGGGAGTTATGGAAGGTTTTCCGTTTTGTACCAGTACTTCGTTCAATTTGGACGGATCTTTTTAAAAACTTTATATGAACGTTCGTTGCATACTTGCGTATTTACAAGTAAAATTCTAGCTTCGTATTATCATTTTTGCGACTTTTGTATTCCTTTTCTTACTACTTTATTGGCTTTCTGAAATATTATGTGTACTGCAGTGAATGTTTTTGATTCTGCTCTGTTATCGATTACCTGCTACCACAGGTTACTAAATCGATGGATCTTAACCTATTTCGGTATGTATATTAACTAGTTCGTTCCACAGTATCATGCAAAGTTTCACCTTCCTACTTTTCGTATTAATTGGGTTATAAAAGGGTTTCCGTTTTGTACCAGTACTTCGTTCAATTTGGACGGATCTTTTTAAAAACTTTATATGAACGTTCGTTGCATACTTGCGTATTAACAAGTAAAATTATAACTTCGAATTAACATTTCTGCGTTTTTTGTGGTCCTTTTCTTACTACTTTATTGGCTTTCTGAAAGATTATGTGTACTGCAGTGAATGTTTTTGATTCTGCTGTTATCGATTATCTGCTACCACAGGTTACTAAATCGATGGATCTTAACCAATTTCGGTATGTATATTAACTAGTTCGTTCCACAGTATCATGCGAAATTTCACCCTCCTACTTTTCGTATTAATTGGGTTATAAAAGGTTTTGCGTTTTGTACCAGTACTTCGTCACATTTAGACGAATCTTATTAAAATATTTTATGCAAGGTTCGTGGGAACTTTTCACATTTACTTACAAATTTAAAACTTTCTAGTATTAGTTTTACGATTTTCGTAGTCGTTTTTTGTTACTCCTTTATTGGCTTCCCTGAAAGCGTATGTGTACTGCAGTATAGCTTTTGGTTACTGATTGTTTCTCGATTTCTTGTTACCAGAGAGTCTTGAATTGATGGTTCTTTACCAAATTAGGTAAGTAGGTACACTCTATCGTTGCACAGTTATATGCAGAGTTTCACCCTCCTACAGTTCATTTTAAGGGAGTTATAGAAGGTTTTACGTTTTGTACCAGTACTTTGTTCCATTTGGACGGATCTTTTCAAAATTTTATATCAACATTCGTTGTATACTTGCGTATTTGCAAGTAAAATTCTAGTTTCGTATTATCATTTTTGCGACTTTTGTGGTCCTTTTCTTCCTCCTTTATTGGCTTTCTGAAAGAGTATGTGTACTGCAGTGAAGCTTCTTGATTCTTTTTCTTGTACATTACCTGCTACCACAGGTTACTAAATCGATGGATATTAACCAAATTCGGTATGTATATTAACTAGTTCGTTCCACAGTATCATTCGGAGTTTCACTTTCCTAGTATTCGTATTAAGGGAGTTATGGGAGGTTTTGCGTTTTGTACCAGTACTTTGTCACATTTAGACGAATCTTCTTAAAATATTTTATGCAAGGTTCGTGGGAACTTTTCACATTTACTTACAAAATTAAAACTTTCTATTTATAGTTTTACGATTTCCGTGGTCGTCTTTTGTTACTCTTTTATTGGCTTCACTGATAGTGTATGTGTAATGCAGTGAAACTTTTGGTTACTGATTGTTTCTCGATTTATTGTTACGAGAGAGTCTTGAATTGATGGTTCTTTACCAAATTAGGTATGTAGGTATAATCTATCGTTGCATAGTTATATGCAGAATTTCAACCTCCTACGGTTCATTTTAAGGGAGTTATGGAAGAATTTGCGTTTGGTATGTTATATGCAGAGTTTCACTCTCCTACGGTTCATTTTAAGGGAGTTATGGAAGGTTTTGCGTTTTGTACCAGTACTTAGTTCCATTTGGACGGATATTTTCAAAATTTTATATGAACGTTCGTTGCATACTTGCGTATATACAAGTAAAATTATAGCTTCGTATTATCGGTTTTTCGGCTTTTGTGGTACTTTTCTTACTTTTTTATTGGCTTTCTGAAAGAGTATGTGTACTGCAGTGAAGTTTTTTGATTCTGCTCGGTTATCGAGTTTTTGCTACCACAGGTTACCAAATCGATGGATCTTAACCAAATTCGGTATGAATATTAACTAGTTCGTTCCACAGTATCATGCGAAGTTTCACCTTACTACTATTCGTATTAAGGAAGTTATGGAAGGTTTTGCGTTTTTTACCAGTACTTCGTCACATTCAGACGAATCTTCTTAAAAATTTTTATGCAAGGTTCGTGGGAACTTTTTACATTTATTTACAAAATTCAAACTTTCTATTATTAGTTTTACGATTTTCCTGGTCGTTTTTTGTTACTCTTTTATTGGCTTCACTGATAGCATATGTGTAATGCAGTGAAGCTTTTCGTTACTGATTGTTTCTCGATTTCTTGTTACGAGAGAGTCTTGAATTGATGGTTTTTTACCTAAATAGGTATGTATGTAAAATCTATCCTTGCACAGTCATGAGCAGAATATCACCCTTCTACGGCTCATTTTAAGGGAGTTATGAAAGGTTTTGCGTTTTGTACCAGTACTTCCTTCCATTTGGACGGATATTTTCAAAATTTTATATGAACGTTCGTTGCATACTTGCGTATTCACATGCAAAATTCTAGCTTCGTATTATAATTTTTGCGACTTTCGTGTTCCTTTTCTTACTACTCTATTGGCTTTCTGAAAGAGTATGTATACTGCAGTGAAGCTTTTTGATTCTGCTCTGTTATCGATTACCTGTTACCACAGGTTACTATATCGATGGATCTTAACCAAATTCGTCATGTATATAAACTAGTTCGTTCCATAGTATCATTCGAAGTTTCACCTTCCTACTATTCGTATTAAGGGAGTTATGAGAGGTTTTGCGTTTTGAACCTGTACTTCGTCACATTTAGACGAATCTTCTTAAAATATTTTATGCAAGGTTCGTGGGAACTTTTCACATTTACTTACAAAATTAAAACTTTCTAGTATTATTTTACGATTTTCGTTATCGTTTTTGTTACTCCTTTATTGGCTTCCCTGAAAGCTTATGTGTACTGCAGTGAAGCTTTTGGTTGCAGATTCTTTCTCGATTTCTTGTTACCAGAGAGTTTTGAATTGTTGGTTCTTTTTTAAATTAGGTATGTAAGTACACTTTATCGTTGCACTGTTAGGTGCAGAGTTTCACCCTCCTACTGTTCATTTTAAGGGAGTTATGGAAGATTTTGCGTTTTGTATGTTATATGCAGAGATTCACCCTCCTACGGTTCATTTTAAGGGAGTTATGGAAGGTTTTCCGTTTTGTACCAGTACTTCGTTCAATTTGGACGGATCTTTTTAAAAATTTTATATGAACGTTCGTTGCATACTTGCGTATTAACAAGTAAAATTATATCTTCGTATTAACATATTGCATGATACTGTGGAACGAACTAGCTAATATACATACCGAATTTGGTTAAGATCCATCGATTTAGTAACCTGTGGTAGAAGGAAATTGATAACAGAGCATAATCAAAAAGCTTCATTGCAGTACACATACTCTTTCGGAAAGCAAATAAAGTAGTAAAAAAATGACCACAAAATTCGCAAAATTGATAATACGAAGCCAGAATTTTGCATGTGCATACGCAATTATGCATCAAACGTTCATATAAAATTTTGAAAAGATCTGTCCAAATGGAACGAAGCACTGGAATAAAACGCAAAACCTTCCATAACTCCCTTAAAATGAATCGTAAGAGGGTGAAACTCTTCATATAACATACAAAACGCAAAATCTTCCATAACTCCATTAAATTGAACAGTAGGAGGGTGAAACACTGCATGTAACAGTGCAACGATATAGTGTACCTACATACTTAAATTGGTGAAGAACCATCAATTCAAAACCCTCTGGTAACAAGAAATCCACAAAGAATCTGTAACCAAAAGCTTCACTGAGGTACATATACGCTTTCAGGGAAGCTAATAAAAGAGTAACAAAAAACGGCAACGCAAATCGAAAAACTAATACTAGAATATTTGAATTTTGTAAGTAAGTGTGAAATGTTCCCACGAACCTTGTATAAAATATCTTAAGAAGATTTATCTAAATGTGACGAAGTACTGGTATTAAACGCAAAACCTCCCATATCTCCCTTAATACGAAGAGTAGGAAGGTGAAACTTCGCATGATACTGTGAAACGAACTAGTTAATATACATACCGAATTTGGTTAAGATCCATCGATTTAGTACCCTGTGGTAGGAGGAAATTGATAACAGAGCATAATCGAAAAGCTTCACTGCACTACACATACTTTTTCAGAAAGCCAATAAAGTAGTAAGAAAAGGACCACAAAAAACGCAGAAAAGTAGGAAGGTGAAAAACTCCCTTAATACGAATGTGGAAGGTTTTGCGTTTTGTACGAGTACTTCGTCACATTTAGACGAATCTTCTTAAAATTTTTTGTGCAAGGTTCGTGGGAACTTTTCAGATTTATTTACAAAATTCAAACTTTCTATTATTAGTTTTACGATTTTCGTGGTCGTTTTTTGTAACTCTTTTATTGGCTTCACTAAAAGCGTATGTATACTGCAGTAAAGCTTTTGGTTACTGATTGTTTCTCGATTTCTTGTTACCAGAGAGTCTTGAATTGATGGTTCTTTACCAAATTAGGTATGTAGGTACACTCTATCGTAGCACAGTTATATGCAAAATCTCATCCTTCTACTGTTCATTTTAAGAGAGTTATGAAAGGTTTTGCGTTTGGTATGTTATATGCAGAGTTTCACCCTTTTACGGTTCATTTTAAGGCAGTTATGGAAGGTTTTGCGTTTTGTACCAGTACTTCGTTCCATTTGGACGGATCTTTCAAAATTT
>NW_013679273.1:8634-9276 GCF_000517525.1 Limulus polyphemus | reverse complement strand
AGATTAGAATTTATTTTAGGTTTGTTTTTTTTTGTCTTACAAGCTACTCATTTCTCATCGCTGTTTACCTTCCAATCATCAGTCGATTTTCTTCCTCTATACCCCTGTACTACTTTCTTTGTTTGTATTATTGCGCAAAGCTATACAATTAGCTCTGCCAACCACGGAAATGAACCTCGGATTTTAGCGTTTTAAATCCATAAACTGACCCACCTTTGGGCCTTCCCACTGGTAGCTAATACATTGACAGCATGGAGTGTGACAAAGCGTTTCCGTTTTGCAGTGATGGCAAGAAACAAAAAATGACAAATAAAAATATATCATGGAACAAGATCTGCGCCCCCTACATTCAAAACCAAGCATGCAGAAACAGAATCGGAACTCACCACAATAAAATCGGCAAGCAACCACAGCGAAAAAATTGTTAATTTTTTCCCTTCAAAAATCACGTTCTGAACCATCACGTGACGTGACATTGTTAAATGCTATAAAGCACAAAAACTATAACTATGATTGACCTTGGTGTTGACCTCTAAGCGTTACGCAACTAGTATGACGGTAACAAAAGTTTGTCCATAAGAAACATCGCTGTCTGTTTGTTTGTCTGTCTGTTTGAATTTCGCGCAAAGCTACACGAGGGCT
>NW_013679273.1:6710-7773 GCF_000517525.1 Limulus polyphemus | reverse complement strand
TCACTACCGCTCGCTTGACTCAATTATCTGTCTCTATATCTATCTATCTGTAATTCTCATCTCGCTTTATTTGCCGGGCTTATATACTAAAAAAAGGGTGCCTGGAACAGACTAGCGTTGCCAGGACAATTCATGATCCTTCGAGAAACTCATCACGTGTTACCAGCGTCACGTGACTTCCGCTGTCGTAACAATATTGTATCTGAATTTATATCATACAAGTTTTCTTTTCTTAGTCACAAGAACACGTACATAGCTCAAAGTTCTAAAAAATGTGTTGAAAGTATAAGTAAGATAACTCGAAATTACTATTACATGCTTGTTTATTTTAATATTAACACATTATTTACAAAAGTAAAAAAAATTATTTAAGTTATTAATTGTTTTGAAAGTTAATTACGAATGAAAAATGTCACAGTCTTTGAAACTTTCGATATGAAAAGATTAATTAAAACTTGTCTGGAAAATTCTTTATTTTATAGTTTAATAAGATATGTGAACTGATTGGAGGTTCAGCATTGAGACGTTTCACTTGATGTGTGACCTTTTTCATAAATAGGTTCAAAACTAATGTTTTACTGGACGCTAAGCCTAAACCCGAAACGTGGTTTAGGCATGTCTGTGACACTGTCGTGATGTGGTGAAGAAAACTTGACAGATATTGATAATTATTTAACAGTTTAGATCTCACAAGTAGAAATAAATTAGAAACCACTGTTTATCGCAAACCCCCTTTTTTTTGTATCATGCCGCAAAACCAAGAATCATGTCACGAATTCACTAAAAAAAATTCAGCTTTTAATTCTTATGTTTACAGAGCTTTAAATTACAACATTAAGTTTTGAAACAAGAAGGTTGAAAACACGTAACTAAACATGTAGCAATAGATAAGTTTGTTTTGGTTGTTGTTAAACGCAAAACTACAGAATAGACGATTTGTGCTCTGCTCATCACGGGATGGACATTCAATTTTTAGGCTATTGGGACGGTACTGTTTGTTTGTTTGTTTTTGAATTTCGCGCAAAGCTACACGAGGGCTATCTGCGCTAAGCGTCCCTAATTT
>NW_013679273.1:0-5830 GCF_000517525.1 Limulus polyphemus | reverse complement strand
AAACCACAGTGGTAATAACTGACGTATTATAAACCATTGAATGAAATTAGTTGTATATTAAATAACACTAAAGATATAACTGATGATACTTTACTGGCGAAACCACAGTGGTAATAACTGACGTATTATATTTGTGAAACGCACAACTGTCTTGATTTCCCTCAATTCTGTAAAACTAAAGATGTAATAAACGTAATGGAAAAAACTGGTATATATAAAATTGGATGTGAATGTGGTTGTGTATACATTGGCCAAATTAAAAGCAACGCAATTTTTTAGAATGAATGAGCTTAAGTGAAAGAAAAATAATAATATTGAATATTCTGCACGAGCTGAATATACAAGTCTTACTGGTTACATCATTCAGTAAAAAGTATGATCAAAAAGTATAGATGGCGTTACCTTCTTTAGGTACTACTGTCCGTAAGTTATGCAGTAATATGGGTCACATAACTAGGTGTTCTGTTGGAAATGGTTTGTAATCAGGGTTTAAATTGGGGCAAAAAAGCGGCCCATCTCTTGAGGATTCAGGCATTTAGCGTTCCTGGTATTCTGATTGAAAGAAATAATTGTTCTTGTATAGTACGCTGCTTCCACAAAGTGGATTAAAACAAAGAGAGTTTCACCTGTTTCAAAATCCCAATACAACCATTGGATGTGGTTAATGTCTAAACGCCTAGGGTTTGTCGTGAGACGGCCCCAGAAGGTTAACGCCTAAACAGAATAGTTTTTAAAAGACGTTAACCCTTTGAGTATTTTGATTATTTCTTTTCACAAGTACCTTGAATTTTTAATCTCAAAATGAATATTTACGACGTGCATCAAACTAAACAACAAAAACATTTGAAAACAATAATTTTTAAACAATCCTGAAGTTTAAAAGTTACAAATCACGTAAACTGCCGATACCTTTCTTCATAATTGCCATTTTGGATTCCAATCCAGAGGCCTGTCAAAAAATAGCACTTCAGATTTATCGTTTGTCTTCCATAAGCCACTACCCAAAAGCTTTTCATTCAGTTCCAGAACTCATCATTTGAGCTGGCCGGTGAGAGACGCTAGTTTCTCTGATAAGCTTTTGATACGTACAGTATAAGTTATTAAAAGTTAAGGTTTAAACGCTGAAAGCTGATCCACGTATAAAGTTCAAAGAAGATTTCAGTCACATTTGACTGAAGATTTTCATAGTGAGAATAATTTATGTTTGTAAAATTAAGATCCATCAGGGTATTTTTGATCAGTTGTAAGAATGTGCAGACTTCTCGTCCATCACTCATCTTGTTCACCTTCTTTCCCTTTTTCTTGCGGAACCAATGAAAGCGAAGACTTGCAGGAACGAGTTTCTGGTGGAGAACGTAAGAACCAACCGTGGCTAAGAATCATAACAACAATATCAATGTTGAGGATACTTTGCTAATCTAATTAATAACTATTAATTACTGTTCGTGTTAAGAACTACCAAATATCGATTATTAATAATTAAAGTTATTGTTTTTTATGTATAATCCTTTACTCACCACTAATAGCATAAAGTACTTTAGGTGTTTGGATAACACGTGACATACTCTCATAATTAATTAATTAATTATCCATTATTATTCAGTGGACTAATTGATCATTCATTTATTGTTAATTTCATTTTTTCGCCAAAAGTTGAATTTCAGTGAAAAAAAGATGACGTAGAGACCTTATCTATTCTTTGATTGGCTACTTTCGCTGGAACAGACTAGTTTCTCCGCATTCACGGCTCAGCAATGCTGCTTACTTCATCTTTTCTTCACTGAAATTCAAATTTTGATGAAGGAAAAAATAAAATTTACTATCAACAAGTACTAGGTATTATTTATGAATAAGCTAAGCTATTATCAATAATATTATCCCTATAGTCTTAACGCATATTATAATTATAAAAGTAACGAAATATGATAAAAAGGAAAAAATTACCCAATGCAAGAAAAGAAAAATTGATCTCGACCAAAGTTTTCTCCGTCCTCTATGGTTTGTGGTAGGTTAGCGTGCAATGTTTCTGGTAGGAATGACGCAGCCAGAGACGCAACCAACGAAACTCCTCCAATAATAAGAAATGGAAAACGATAGTTGTATGTGCCCTGGCGGAAATTAGAAGATTTAATTTTTTTTAATATATTGTTCTCAATGTATTGTTTGTTTGTTATGAATTTCGCGCAAAGCTACACGAGGGTTATCTGCGCTAGCCGTCCCTAATTTAGCAATGTAAGACTAGAGGGAAGGCAGCTAGTCATCACCACCCACCGCCAACTCTTGGGCTACTCTTTTACCAACGAATAGTGGGATTGACCGTCACATTATAAAACCTCCACGGCTAAAAGTGGCGAGCATGTTTGGTGTGAGGGAGATTCGAACCCGCGACCCTCAGATTGCGAGTCGAGCGCCCTAAACACTTGGCCATGCCGGGTTTTTCTTACTGTAATTCATCAATAATCATGAGTGATGATTAATACCTAAATAACTAGCCATAAAGACGGATATCTGAACTCTAGAAATCAAAACTTAACAATGTTATTTTAGTTAATTCGTACGTTAATTCCTCTGAAATCTTAAAGTCTAACATTCAGTCTACTACTCCCTGGGTGGAGATTCAAACGGATATATGCCATACCATAATTACAAGGTCAAATTTGGTTTCGTTTTTGAGGTTGTTTTTGGCTCTGAAACATTGGTAGGCTATACAAAACTAGTGTTAATATTTGATATCAATGTTTGTAACTTTATACTTATGACAGAGCTACTAAGGCTGTCTGTTACTGCCCCTAATTTTGAATTACCGACCAGAGGAAAGGTATCCAGTTAGAAGCACTTTACCACCAACCATCCAATCTAAGAGGCTGACTGCCATTTTTATTATGCATCAACGGCTTAAAGTGTGCGGAATTTTTTGTGGAGTCACACGTACTTAAAACCGACTCGCCAGCTTCAAAATATGAATATTATTTGTTTTCTTCTGGCTTTTAGTAATATAGGATTTAATTTTTTTTGGTTTAGTTTGTTTCTAAGCAGTTTTCGCATAACCTCGTGGTCCAGAAATCTTTGAGTTTTTTTTTATAGTTACTTTTGTTTCTTTCTTGCTCTCTAACAGATAGTATCGACTTTGCCTATGGAGGTGTTGCTGTAACTTTTCACATTGTATAGGATAGGTCACTGACGGCAATGCCATTCGTTGACTGATTAGACACTATTTCGGGTTTACAACTTTTGTATGTCATAGGAGAACGACCCGTCACATGCAAACACACATCGGTTATTGGTAAAGCTAAGGTTACCCATTTAAGGTGCATTAGTTTTGGATAATTTTGCTTGGCTATCGACGTCAATAGATGACCAGGGGTAAATTTCTGTGGACACATTTTATGCAAGAACACAATTTGTTTGCTTTATGAAACAAAGACTATTGTCCACTTTACATCATGTGCAGTCTGTTTATTATTATTATTATACCTTAAACCTCGATCGATTAGTTAAATATAGATTTATTCTATAATTATCCTGCCCGAATCTCCCGTTATAAGGTGGAACTATCTTATAGTTGCGCGCAAATCAGTTATCTGAGAACCCTATGTCTACCATAAGAACATTTGATATTAGAAAAATAAAGGTCATATAACACAAGTGTTAATATTTGATATTAGAAAAATAAAGGTCATATAACACAAGTGTTAATATTTGATATTAGAAAAATAAAGGTCAAACAACATAAGTGTTAATATTTGATATTAGAAAAATAAAGGTCATATAACACAAGTGTTAATATTTGATATTAGAAAAATAAAGGTCATATAACACAAGTGTTAATATTCGATATTAGAAAAATAAAGGTCAAACAACATAAGTGTTAATATTTGATATTAGAATAACTAAGATGTTACGTCATTCAACACAAGTGATAATATTTGATATTAAAAAATGAAGATCATACAACACAAGTGTTAATATTTGATATTAGAAAAATAAAGGTCAAACAACACAAGTGATAATATTTGTTATTAGAATAACTAAGGTGTTATGTCATTCGACACAAGTGTTAATATTTGATATTAGAATAACTAAGGTGTTATGTCATTCAACACAAGTGTTAATATTTGATATTAGAATAACTAAGGTGTTATGTCATTAAACACAAGTGTTAATATTTGATATCAGAATAACAAAGGTGTTACGTCATACAACACAAATGTTAATATTTGATATTAAAAAAATGAAGATCATACAACACAAGCGTTCATATTTGATATATTTGTATAAACAGTTTATATTTGATAAAATAACTCAAGCTTAAGGCTAACTAAACATCGCAAAATTAAGATTTGTCCAAGAAATATATATAAAAAACGAAATCTCTGTTTGTTTATTTGTCCGACGCGTTCACTGCGCAGGTCACACTTCCCTCACGTGAAGGTGCGCAAAACGAAAATTTTTCGTTTATATATGCGTCTATAGTCTGCTGCCGAACCGGTAATTTTTTAATTAACATATACATAACCCGAATAGATTCTACACAGAATTGACAATTTTTGGTAAGTTTGAGTTAACATTTAATTTAGAATATAGGATTATTTAGTCATAGAGCATTAAATATACATCTACTAAGACATCATATATTTAACCTCACACACACAGAAGAAATATATGCAGAATTGGAATGTCCTGTGTGAAAAATCAAACAGTAGGCCTAGCTTACAAAATAAAATTTATGACATCTGCCATAAAATAGAATACGTGAAAAGACTTATATTATAATACTTATTAATATTATGTAAAATGAAATTATAGTCAAGTCAGCGAATGTATTTTATTATACTTTTTTTTCTCCGGGTGGTTCGATACTTAGAATTGGATTTTTTTTCTTTTGATACATTATAAAGTACAATATTGTTGCGTCAGCGAGGTCATGTGACTAGTATCACACCACGTCCGTCTCGAACCTTCGGGAATTATCGAGAGACTACTAGATTGGGGGGTAGACTGGTATATATAAGATGATCACAACGTGACGGAACAACAGTGTAGTGAGTAATTGAACTGCAGTCAGAGAGTATTGTTGAAGTTGAGCACGTTCGTTGTTATAGCGTTTGTTATAGCGCGATTGTTAAAATTAAGTGTATCGTAAAGTTGTATTCGGAAAGAATAAACCAGTTTTATTTAAGAAAGGACTTGTGTCGCTAAAGTTTCGCCGGAACGAATTTACGGGAAATTAAGTAACGACTGGAGGCGTAACAATATTGTATTTTGTTTGTACTTGTAGTATATTTCATACATCAACGTGAATACGGCATCACGTGCATAAGAATATATTAGATTTACATTAAAGCAAATTGAACATAATATTACGTACATATTTAAGTTTGAAATTTTATTATGTTCGCCAGAACGTGTATAATTTTCTCCATAAGGGCCTATTTATCGTTGCCAGTGAAGGACAAACAAACAACAACAAAAAACGCATCGTTCATAAAGAAGCTCTGATTTAAAACAGGTTCGTAGTTGTCTTTTTTTATATAAATTTATAAAATATTTTCTACCTATCGAAATATTTTGTTTTTAGAAACCCCGGGCAACATTGCTAGTATAACTATAATATAAGGATGTCTCCAATATTAATCTGAAATTCAAATGTAATTCACCTAAAAATTAAGGTTTTATTTAAAAAACGTGTTAGAAGGTGAATCCAAACTTTCAGGGATAGATAAAGTTTATTACACCTAAAGTAACATTTGGTTTTAACAAAATAGTGTTAGAGAGGGGGGGGGGGGTCCAAGGAATATTTTATGTAAAACACTGTTAGGTTGTAGGAAAT
>NW_013679272.1:8589-9535 GCF_000517525.1 Limulus polyphemus | reverse complement strand
GGTCAATCCAACTATTCGTTGGTAAAAGAGTAGCTCAAGAGTTGGCGGTGGATGGTGATGACTAGCTGCCTTCCCTCTAGTCTTACATTGCTAAATTAGGGACGGCTAGCGCAGATAGCCCTCGTGTAGCTTTGCGCGAAATTCAAAAACAAACAAACAAACAAACCTATAGCGCCTACCTCGAAATAAAATTCTTAAAAATACATAAGATATAGCAGTGAAGTTGTTACATTGATGAAACGTAGTGAAAACACAAAGTTGTTACACTGATGAAACGTAGTGAAAATACAAAGTTGTTACACTAATAAAACGTAGAGAAAATACAAAGTTGTTACACTGATGAAACGTAGTGAAAATACAAAGTTGTTACACTGATGAAACGTAGTGAAAACACAAAGTTGTTACACTGATGAAACGTAGTGAAAACACAAAGTTATTACACTGATGAAACGTAGTGAAAATACAAAGTTGTTACACTGATGAAACGTAGTGTAGTATGTTGACCTTGTTTCGAGAAAATACCAGGCAGAATGGTTTAATTGTTGGTAAAACAAATTTATAGTGGTTACATTCACCAATGTTTGTTTGAGCTTCGTATCTTCCTTCAGAGCGCCTAGTAGGGTCCTTAAACTCTGTAGTCTTCTCTCCCCAGAGCACCTAATACGGTGTTTGAACTCTATAGTCCCCCCAACCACTTAGTAAGGTGTTTGTACTCTATAGTCCCCGACCACCTAGTAAGGTGGTTGTACTCTATAGTCCCCCGACCACCTAGTAAGATGTTTGTACTCTATAGTCCCCCGACCACCTAGTAAGATGTTTGTACTCTATAGTCCCCCGACCACCTAGTAAGATGTTTGTACTCTATAGTCCCCGACCACCTAGTAAGATGTTTGTACTCTATAGTCCCCCCGACCACCTAGTAAGATGTTTGTACTCTATACTCCCC
>NW_013679272.1:4358-7589 GCF_000517525.1 Limulus polyphemus | reverse complement strand
CTTTTCACTTTTTTAAAATAAATCCACAAAGAAAATATTTTCGTTTCGTCCTTTTTTTTTTTGTCCACCTGACGGCGATTCTTTGTACACTGAAACTATAATATTGAGAATTATTCATAGATGACGTCATGACGTTTGGACACGCCTCGTTCTCGAAGTCAAACAAATTGAAATTAAGTATTATTTGTCTGTGACATTAAAGTTGCCACTGTACTAGTGGAATAACGTTCGTATTTGGTGAAGATAAACAAGAAAATGGCTGTAAGCTATCAACGAACAGACATCTCTGTTGTTTTACATTGTCATGCACGTGCAACAGCAATGGTTGTATTGCCTATTAGCACGTGTCCCTAAAGCTCTGCCGTGTGACATTTAAATGAACAAACACGATTAACATTTAAGGTTCAGGATAAAAAACTAAGCTCATAGTTGATTTCATCAGCTTATTCACATAAAACCTGGCAATTAGAAACACATTCGACCCCAGGTGTGCTTCTTGTTACAGTTGGAAATACAAAGTGGGCGGTTCAGACAAGATTTACCCACGGGATCCAGGGTCTCAGTTTGTCATAATGTAGCTTCACAAGTCGGTATTCTACTAATAACACACACACACACACATATATATATATAAACAAGCTCCGGTTTATTTTTAATTATCTTAGCTAAGTTTCGTTAAATAATGTGGAACAGGTTCTTTTAATAACCCGATTGGAAAGACAGCTAATAAACTTCTGTTACCTAAGTTACAGGAAAACTCTATGGGGCTTCGCCAACTTTCCTTGGTGTATGGTTAGTTCTGATTTGTCGAAGTCACCCACTACCGTTCGAGATAGTAAACAAAACAGATCGAAGTTCAAAAAAATTGTTGTTTTTTTCTGTGTAATATATTTGTTAAGTCTTAATGTCGCCAATATTTCTCACGTAATTCTTACCTTTTCTGTTTTTATCATAGTAACAGTTTGATAAAACCTGAATACGTGAGACAGTTGAGTGGTGGAGTACGTTCCGAAACGCTTTAGCTTTGCAACAGAAACGACCGTTGCTATAATTAAGCAAGCACACTATCTTATTATACATATTTCCATTCTTATGCTAAAGTTTTGTGAAATAATCAATGCATATTTAGGCCATTTCTTTGTTACCATCTCGGAAGACCGTCGTGCAGTTTAGGCTTATTTCCAAAGCTTTTATTGCAATGATTCACTTGGTTATTGTCGTGCCAAGCAACTCTTGTTCAACATTATTGACTTTAAAATACATTATAATAAAATCTTTTTAAAAGTGTATAACGAGAATCTGTAGATGGAACAAGCTGTAATGAGGCTTCTTTTGTGTTGTGAATTTCATATTTTTGGACATGTTTACATTTCTCAAAAGGAACAAAACAAGGGTTCTCGCTTGGTCGTTAGTCGCTGTAGACTACTTCGACTCTTGTATTAAATGACCGTCTGAAATCCTAGCATAATAAACTACCACCTAAAACATAACGTATTTACTAGGTATGGTTTCTTAACGTCAGCTAGTCCTACACTGCTGCTATTGGCTCAATACCGGAAATTGAGAGTCATTCGTGAAGTCTGCCATTGTTTGGATGGATCGATAATTTTGAAAAGGACGGATCTAAGTCCATTTCTGGGAGTCTACAGAGTGAATTTATGTAAAATGGAAACACCTGGATCATGCTATCACTCTTAATTTAACGGGTTACTTATTATTACTGGCAAATTCTGATCGTAACGAACAACGTTGTTTACAGAACTAAACTCATACACTTGTTATCACATTGAAATCTAGTCACGCGATTACATCTTACATTAAACTTTCATCAACTAGCACTGTTTGGGCTTTTACTTAAAAACACTATAATGAAATCTCACACAATGATATCATATCAGAAATGTTGACATTCTAGCAGGTTGAAGTCGCGATCGAGTAACGTTAAAGGATGAATATACTTTTTATTACGATGACCAAACCAGTTTTTTTTACAAGTTTAATACCAAACAAACAGTTGTTACAACAAGAGATGTTAATCTATTATGTTATTATATATGTAAATAATTTTATATACGTATTTCAACTGGATGATATATTAAAATAACGATTTGCTTTATCCATAATCGAAAATATCAAATCGATAATTATAAAATGTTTAATGGATGATTTTAGAAACTTCTGTTGAAACCAAACTGTTTACAGTATGTGACGTAGTAATCATAATATATATTCATATAACATAACATGTATATATATTCATATAACATAACATACTGTATATCTGAGTGCTTATATAATATATATAAGATAGGTAGAGGTTATAATGAGTAGAAAATAAATATACAGGTATATAGGTAAAGGTTATAATGAGTAGAAAATAAATAGACAGATAAAGGTTATAATGAGTAGAAAATAAATATACAGGTATATAGGTAAAGGTTATAATGAGTAGAAAATAAATAGACAGATAAAGGTTATAATGAGTAGAAAATAAATATACAGGTATATAGGTAAAGGTTATAATGAGTAGAAAATAAATAGACAGATAGATAGGTAAAGGTTATAATGAGTGGAAAATAAATAGACAGATAGATAGGTAGAGGTTATAATGAGTAGAAAATAAATAGACAGATAGATAGGTAGAGGTTATAATGAGTAGAAAATAAATAGACAGATAGATAGGTAAAGGTTATAATGAGTAGAAAATAAATAGACAGAGAGTTTTGTAGAGGTTATAATGAGTAGAAAATAAATAGACAGATAGACAGGTAAAGGTTATAATGAGTAGAAAATAAATAGACAGATAGACAGGTAAAGGTTATAATGAGTAGAAAATAAATAGACAGATAGATAGGTAGAGGTTATAATGAGTAGAAAATAAATAGACAGATAGATAGGTAAAGGTTATAATGAGTGGAAAATAAATAGACAGATAGATAGGTAAAGGTTATAATGAGTAGAAAATAAATAGACAGATAGATAGGTAAAGGTTATAATGAGTGGAAAATAAATAGACAGATAGATAGGTAAAGGTTATAATGAGTAGAAAATAAATAGACAGATAGATAGGTAGAGGTTATAATGAGTAGAAAATAAATATACAGGTATATAGGTAAAGGTTATAATGAGTGGAAAATAAACAGACAGATAGATAGGTAAAGGTTATAATGAGTAGAAAATAAATAGACAGAGAGATAGGTAAAGGTTATAATGAGTAGAAAATAAATAGAC
>NW_013679272.1:0-3358 GCF_000517525.1 Limulus polyphemus | reverse complement strand
GGTTTATTCGGTTTTAGAAAAAGCAGAATAGTGGATAACTTCCAGGAATCAGGAAAAAATTCTCAGGAAAGAAGAAAGGTGTAGAACAATGCAAGAAGTCCAATGAATTGCAGAGGGGCATGACGGACTAAGCAGTATGTGATGCCATCAGGACCAGGAACAGAGTTACGTCTGTTCTTCAGCACCCGCCGGACATCAGCCGCAGTAATGGGAGCATGTAAGAAATCGTTGACAACAACATAAGAAGAACTAGGAGTAAGGTCCACGAGGGAGGCAACAGTTGAGTTAACGGTGGTTGTAGTGTCACTTTAATCAAGAATATGACGTTCTGGTACTTGAAAGTTCTGTTCATGAAAATCAGCAAAAAGATTGGCCTTGTCCAAAGATGTAGAAGGTGCAGCACTATCAACAAGTATAGGATAGGAGGAAGAGCATCGTTGACCTGTGAGGAGCTTAAAACGATTCCAGAATTGCGAGGAAGAAGAGGAATGACAGAGTTTGTTGCAGGCGTGATGCCACCGCTGACGTCGGACTGCCCGAACAAATTTACGGGCAGTATGTTGAAGACCCCAGGATCGTTGCAGCAACAAGGGATCATGAAACCGACGGTATTCACCCAATAAAGTGTAAGTGTGATGTAACAGATCTACAGCTCTACGAGGTAAGGCTGGTTTATGGGGAGCTGAAGAAGAAGTCGGTTTGTGTAAAGCACTGACATCAGAGAGAAGAGTGGTGAGTAATGTGGCGAAGGAGTCAACATCGGCTGTTGTAGTAAGAGGTTGATCCATATCTGGTATGGCACTAGCAATGTGTGAAGCATAAGATTTCCAGTCGGCAGAACAAAAACTTAGATGAGGCCGACGTGAAGCACGAGGAACAGACAAGGACTGCAAATGGACACAAAGTTCTATGGGGAGATAGAACCACCGGAGGACACATCTGGAGAGTGATAAAAGGAACCAGGTTGGAAGAAACAAAGACAATATCAGGTGACAAATGAGAAATTGGATGACTAGAGGCAGGCGGGGGTAGCAAAGAACCAGAAAGGGAACTTAAGAAGGACTGAAAACGTACAAGTTCGGCAGAGGTCCTACTGTGGTAGTTGACATCAGCAAGAACATAGCTGCGAAAAGAGTGGTCCAGAAATGAGAGAAAGGCATTGGGCAAGGGAACTCTGGGACGAATATAGATAGTTGCAATAGTGATGATACGAGATAGGAAGTAAACAGTGGCTACCAAATGTTCAGGGTAAGTGGACTGTGGAAGAGAATGTAGATGCACGGGAAGGTGAGTACGTGTAGCGATTGCCACACCTCCTCGGCCAGAACCATAGGATGATCATAGCAATGAAGAGTGTACCCTGATAGATGGATCCTTTGAGTGGGCTTCAGAAAAGTTTCATTAAGGATAACACAATCATAGGAGCCACCATCTAGCAAGATCTCCAGGAGGGGAAGGTTATGGAGAAGAGAGCGAATATTGACAAATAAAAACTTCAACCTGTAGTCTCTGCCGGATCCCATAGACGACGAAATAGGAAGTGAGAATTAAGTCCAGAATATGTGGTCTGCATGTGAAGGCCTTAGCAGCACGGATAATATGATCTAGCACTAATGTACATTGGAAGGGGAGGACATTCTGTAGTATTAATGTGATGAAATGGATGATATCCTCCGTGGTAGGAGACATAGTAATAGAGTTGTCCGGAGGGGTAATAGTATCGGTGGTATGCACTGGAGCAACAGAAGCAGGATCATCAGTCTTGGGAGTAGGTTTACCCTGATTAGAGGAGTATGTAGGATGATCAAGATGGCAAGTGTTGCAGAGGGGAGGAGAGCTTAAGCAAGAGCATTGGTGAAGCAGATGAGGTCCGCGGCAATGAGAACAAACTGGTTGGTTAGAGCATTTAGCAGTTGTGTGTGAGTTGTATAATAGGCACCTCTCACAGTGCAGAGCCTGGGGGCCAGTGAACGGGAAGCTTCAACCCAATGGCGTTGATGGAAAAGAAATGCTCCATTAGACAGGAGATGATCTATAGTGTCACTATTCTCAGCCAATACACGAATCATGAAGGTAGGACCTGAGGAATTTTGAATGCGAATGGCACGCTTGACTGATATATTTTCAAGTAGAAGTTCGGAAAGGATCTCTTTTTCGGTGATGCCAGGATCCACACCACGGATGACACAAGAGAAAAGAGGTGTCCGACGAGGAGGGGGTTGTTGTTTTAGAGCAGGATAGCGAAGTTGAGTGAGCATGATAGATTGACCCAGATTAAGCAGTCCCATTTTGTTACACAGTATATCACACAATTGGGGTTACCAGTTTTCACAATTATGCCATTTCTTGTTGGAATTAGTTGATAAACGCCAAAACGAAAGCAATATTTAGAAAGTTCGAGAAAGAGGGTCCTGGTAGAGAAATATGGGGGATCCATGCCCGAAAGTAGGAGCTTCAGTAGTTTCCATAGGTCCGAGTGCTTCACCAGAATAGCCGGATCGAGTGGAGGCAGGAATCGACTGAGCAACAGTGGTAGAGGCAGGAACAGCAGACGAAATAGAACCACCAGGAGACAGGTGAAAGACAGTAGAGGTAGTTGAAGCAGTGGACGACGCTGAGGCAACGGCTGCATACGATAGTCGCGGGACATCCCTAGTAGTTGAAGAGCTATCCGAGTCCAAGCAGTAGGCCCAGGATGAAGAAACACCAAGGGCTGCAGGGGTCGGGAATAAGGTTTTGGACGAACACGACGAGGCGACTGACCCGGTTGATCCGACATAGTTGGGCGCTCAACAATTTGAGGCAACCCAGAATGCATGGATACAAATACACAAATGAAAAGTAATAAACAAGTAAGTAATAGCTGTCAAAAACACTCACCAAAATAAAGCATACTCGAATAACAAGACGAACTGCAGAACTGATATCGAATCCGATCTTTTCAGTCTCGAAACAACTGTTCCAATATCCAATGTCCGAATTTTTTTTGTCCTTGTTCAATATTACACATGTTACAACTTTTAGTAAACATTCCTTTTGTCAATCGAAACTGGTGTATTTAAGTGTTTTACACTCACAAAAAAGAAACCTAGCATTCTATAAGTATTTGAAGAACTTGTAACATTTCGCTATAATTTAATTCTTCGTATTGTTAGCCGACACTAGGCAGCTTGTACATAATTGAATAGAGTTGTTTGAACATTTGTTTTTTTGTGAGTGTAAAACGCTTAAATAAACCAGTTCGATTTTCGATACCTCACTACTATAAAGGCTTGGTTTGGTCCGATATTTCATTGGTGGTTGTGTCCAGGGTCACAGACTCACACCCTAGTGAAAGAATAGACCATTCCAAGCTTTT
>NW_013679271.1:2831-8145 GCF_000517525.1 Limulus polyphemus | reverse complement strand
CATATGTATATTTACAGTACATTTTATATTTTAGTTTTACAAAATTACTACTAAAAAGGTAATTAACTACCATATGTATATTTACAGTACATTTTATATTTTAGTTTTACAAAATTACTACTATAAAGGTAATTAACTACCATATGTATATTTACAGTACATTTTACAGTTTAGTTTACAAAATTACCACTATAAAGGTAATTAACTACCATATCTATATTTACAGTACGTTTTATAGTTTAGTTTACAAAATTACCACTATCCAGGTATATAACTAACATATCTATAGTTACAGTAAGTTTTATAGTTTAGTTTAGAAAATTACCACTAGAAAGGTAATTAACTAGTATATGTATATTTACAGCACGTTTTATAGTTTCGTTTTACAAAATTACCACTATAAAGGTAATTAACTATCCAAATGTATATTTACAGTACATTTCATAGTTAAGTTTTACAAAATTACCAGAATAACGGTAATTAATTACTATACATATATTTACAGTACATTTTATAGTTTAGTTTTACAAAATTACCACTATAAAGGTAATTAACTACCATATGTATATTTACAGTACTTTTTATAGTTTGGTTTAAAAAATTACCACTATAAAGGTAATTAACTACCAAATGTATATTTACAGTACATTTTATAGTTTAGTTTTACAAAATTACCACTATAAAGGTAATTAACTATAATATGTATATTTAAAAATACCTTTATAGTGGTAATTTTGTAAAACTAAACTATAAAATGTACTGTAAATATACATATGATAGTTAATTACCTTTATAGTGGTAATTTTCTAAACTTAACTATAAAACCTACTGTAAATATACATATGGTTCTTAATTATATTTATAGTTGTAATTTTCTAAACTAAACTATAAAACGTACTGTAAATATACATATGATAGTTAATTACCTTTATAGTGGTAATTTTGTAAACTAAACTATAAAACATACTGAACTATCATATGTATATTTACAGTACGTTTTATAGTTGAGTTTACAAAATTACCACTATAAACGTAATTAACTACCATATGTATATTTACAATACATTTTATAGTTTAGTTTACAAAATTACCAATAGAAAGGTAATTAATCACTATATGTATATTTACAGTACGATTTATAGTTTAGTTTAATAATTACCACTATAAAGGTAATTAATCACTATATGTATATTTACAGTACATTTATAGTTTATATTTACCACTATAAAGGTAATTAACTATTATATGTATATTTACAGTACGTTTTATAGTTTACTTCTACAAAATCACCACTATAACGGTAATTAACTACCATATGTATATTTACAGTACATTTTATAGTTTAGTTTTACAAAATTACCACTATAACGGTAATTAATTATTATATGTATATTTACAGTAAGTTTTATAGTTTAGTTTTACAAAATTACAACTATAAAGCTAATTAACTACCATATCTATATTTACAGTATGTTTTATAGTTTAGTTTACAAAATTACCACTATAAAGGTAATTAACTACTATATGTATATTTAGAGTACTTTTTATATTTTAGTTTACAAAATTACCACTATAAAGGTAATTAATCACTATATCTATATGTACAGTACGTTTTATAGTTTACTTTATAAAATTACCACTATAAAGGTAATTAATTACTATATGTATATTTACAGTACGTTTATAGTTTAGTTTTACAAAATTACCACTATAAAGGTAATTAACTACCATATGTATATTTACAAAACATTGTATAGTTTAATTTTACAAAATTACCATTATAACGGTAAATAATTACAATACATATATTTACAGTACTTTTTAGATTTTAGTTTAGAAAATTACCACTATAAAGGTAATTAACTACCGTATGTATATTTACAATACAGTGTATAGTTTAGTTTTACAAAATTACCACTATAACTCTAATTAATTACTATATAGATATTTCTAGTACATTTTATAGTTCAGTTTAGAACCACTATAAAGGTAATTAACTACCACATCTTTTTTCACAGTATGTTTTATAGTTTAGTTTAGAAAATTACCACAATAAAGCTAATTAACTATCATATCTATATTTATAGTATGTTTTATAGTTTAGTTTACAAAATTACCACTATAAAGGTAATTAACTACCACATGTATATTTACAGTACATTTTATAATTTAGTTTCACAAAATTACCACTGTAACGGTAATTAATTACTATATGTATAGTTACAGTAAGTTTTATAGTTTAGTTTTACAAAATTACCACTATGAAAGTAATTAACTACCATATGTATATTTACAGTACATTTTATAGTTATTTTTACAAAACTACCACTATAAAGGTAATTAACTATCATATGTATATTTACAGTACATTTTATAGTTTAGTTTTACAAAATTACCAATATAAAGGTAATTAATCACTATATGTATATTTACAGTACGATTTATAGTTTAGTTTAGAAAATCACCACTATATAGGTAATTAATCACTATATGTATATTTACAGTACGTTTTATATTTTACTTTACAAAATTACCACAATAAAGGTAATTAACTACCACATGTATAATTACAGTACATTTTAGTTTAGTTTCACAAAATTACAACTATAAAGGTAATTAATCACTATATGTTTATTAACAGTACGTTTTATAGTTTAGTATACAACATTACCACTATCAAGGTAATTAAATGCCATATGTATATTTACAATACATTTTATAGTTTAGTTTATAAAATTACCACTATAAAGGTAATTAACTACCATATGTATATTTACAAAACATTCTATAGTTTCATTTTACAAAATTACCATTATAACGGTAATTAATTACTATACATATATTTACAGTACTTTGTATATTTTAGTTTTACAAAATTACCACTATAAAAAAATTAACTACCATAGGTATATTTACAGTACATTTTATATTTTTGTTTTACAAAATTACCACTATAAAGGTAATTAACTACCATGTGTATATTTACAATACATTTTATAGTTTAGTTTACAAAATTACCAATATAAAGGTAATTAATCACTATATGTATATTTACAGTACGATTTATAGTTTAGTTTACAAAATTACCACTATAAAGGTAATTATGTACCATATGTATATTTACAAAACATTCTATAGTTTCATTTTACAAAATTACCATTATAACGGTAAATAATTACTATACATATATTTACAGTACTTTGTATATTTTAGTTTTACAAAATTACCACTGTAACGGAAATTAACTACCATAGGTATATTTACAGTACATTTTATATTTTAGTTTTACAAAATTACCACTATAAAGGTAATTAACTACCACATGTATATTTACAGTACGTTTTATAGTTTAGTTTAGAAAATTACCACTATAACGGTAATTAATTACTATATTTATATTTACAGTAAGTTTTATAGTTTAGTTTTAGAAAATTAGAACTGTAAAGCTAATTAACTACCATATCTATATTTACAGTATGTTTTATAGTTTAGTTTAGAAAATTACCACTATAAAGGTAATTACCTACCATATGTATATTTACAAAACATTGTATAGTTTAGTTTTCAAAATTACCACTATAAAAGTAATTAACTATTATATGTATATTTACAGTACGTTTTATAGTTTATTTTAGAAAATTACCACTATAAAGCTAATTAACTCCCATATGTATAATTACAATACATTTCATAGTTTTGTTTACAAAATTACCATTATAAAGGTAATTAATCACTATATGTATATTTACAATACAATTTATAGTTTAGTTTACAAAATTACCAATATAAAGGTAATTAATCACTATATGTATATTTACAGTACGATTTATAGTTTAGTTTAATAATTACAACTATAAAGGTAATTAACTACCACATGTATATACAGTACATTTTATAATTTAGTTTCACAAAATTACCACTATAACGGTAATTAATTACTATATCTATATTTCTAGTACGTTTTATAGTTCAGTTTAGAACCACTATAAAGGTAATTAACTACCACATCTTTTTTCACAGTATGTTTTATAGTTTAGTTTAGAAAATTACCACTGTAAGGCTAATTAACTACCATATCTATGTTTACAGTATGTTTTATAGTTTAGTTTACAAAATTACCACAATAAAGGTAATTAACTACCACATGTATATTAACAGTACATTTTATAGTTTAGTTTCACAAAATTACCACTATAAAGTAATTAATCACTATATGTTTATTTACAGTACGTTTTATAGTTTAGTTTACAAAATTACCACTATCAAGGTAATTAACTGCCATATGTATATTTACAATACATTTTATAGTTTAGTTTACAAAATTACCACTATAAAGGTAATTAGTTACCATATGTATATTTACAGTACATTTTATAGTTTACTTTACAAAATTATCACTCTAAAGGTAATTAATACTATATGTATATTTACAGTACGTTTATAGTTTAGTTTTACAAAATTACCACTATAAAGGTAATTAACTACCATATGTATATTTACAAAACATTGTATAGTTTAATTTTACAAAATTACCATGACAACGGTAAATAATTACTATATGTACATTTACAGTAAGTTTTATAGTTTAGTTTACAAAATTACCTCTATAAAGGTAATTAATCCCTATATGTATATTTACAGTACGTTTTGTAGTTTAGTTTACAAAATTACCACTATAAAGGTAATTAACTACCATATGTATATTTACAAAACATTCTATAGTTTCATTTTACAAAATTACCATTATAACGGTAATTAATTACTATACATATATTTGTTGTACTTTGTATGTTTTAGTTTTACAAAATTACCACTATAACGGAAATTAAATACCATAGGTATATTTACAGTACATTTTATACTTTAGTTTTACAAAATTACCATTATAACGGTAATTAATTACTATACGTATATTTACAGTACTTTATAGGTTTTAGTTTTACAAAATTACCACTATAAAGGTAATTAACTATTATATGTATAATTACAGTACGTTTTATAGTTTAGTTTAGAAAATTACCACTATGAAGCTAATTAACTACCATATCTATATTTACAGTATCTTTTATAGCTTAGTTTACAAAATTACCACTACAAAGGTAATTAACTACCACATGTATATTTGCAGTACATTTTATAGTTTAGTTTCACAAAATTACCACTATAAAGGTAATTAATCACTATATGTATATTTACAGTACGTTTTATAGTTTAGTTTAAAAAATTACCACTATAAAGGTAATTAATTACTATATGTATATTTACCGTACGTTTATAGTTTAGTTTTACAAAATTACCACTATAAAGGTCATTA
>NW_013679271.1:0-2221 GCF_000517525.1 Limulus polyphemus | reverse complement strand
TTTATATTTTAGTTTTACAAAATTACCACTATAAAGGTAATTAACTATAATATGTATAGTTACAGTATGTTACATAGTTTAGTTTAGAAAATCACCACTATAAAGCTAATTAACTACTATATCTATATTTACAAAACATTGTATAGTTTACTTTTACAAAATTAACACTATAACGGTAATTACTATATGTACATTTACAGTACTTTTTATATTTTAGTTTTACAAAATTACCACTATAAAGGTAATTAACTTCTATATGTACATTTACAGTACTTTTTATGTTTTAGTTTTACAAAATTACCACTATAAAGGTAATTAACTACCATATGTATATTTACAGTACGTTTTATAGTTTAGTTTACAAAATTACCACTATAAAGGTAATTAACTATAATATGTATATTTAAAGTATGTTTTATAGTTTAGTTTAGAAAATTACCACTATAAAGCTAATTAACTACCATATCTATATTTACAAACCATTGTATAGTTTAGTTTTACAAAATTAACACTATAACGGTAATTAATTATTATATGTATATTTACAGTACGTTTTATAGTTTAGTTTTACAAAATTAACACTATAACTGTAATTAATTAATATATCTATATTTACAGTACGTTTTATAATTTAGTTTAGAAACTTACCACTATAAAGGTTATTAACTACCATATCTATATTCACAGTATGTTTTATATTTTAGTTTACAAATTTACCACTATAAGGGTAATTAACTACCATATGTATATTTACAAAACATTGTATAGTTTAGTTTACAAAATTACCACTATAAAGGTAGTTAACTATTATATGTATATTTACAGTACGTTTTATAGTTTAGTTTAGAAAATTACCACTATAAAGCTAATTAACTACCATATCTATATTTACAGTATGTTTTATAGTTTAGTTTACAAAATTACCGCTATAAAGGTAATTAACTACCACATGTATATTTACAGTACAATTAATAGTTTAGTTTCACAAAATTACAACTATAAAGGTAATTAATCACTATATGTATATTTACAGTACGTTTATAGTTTAGTTTTCCAAAATTACCACTATAAAGGTAATTAACTACCATATATAAATTTACAAAACATTGTATAGTTTAGTTTTATAAAATTACCATTATAACGGTAATTAACTACCATATCTATATTTACAAAACATTGTATAGTTTAGTTTTACAAAATTAACACTATAACGGTAATTAATCACTATATGTATATTTACAGTACGTTTTATAGTTCAGTTTCAAAAAATTACCACTATAAAGGTAATTAATCATTATATGTATATTTACAGTACGTTTTATAATTTAGTTTAGAAAATTACCACTATAAAGATAATAAACAACCATATCTATATTTACAAAACATTGTATAGTTTAGTTTTAAAAATTATCACTATAACGGTAATTAATTATCATATGTATATTTCCAGTACTTTTTATATTTTTGTTTTACAAAATTACCATTATAAAGATAATTAACTACCATATGTATATTTACAATACAATATATAGTTAAGTTTTACAAAATTACCAGTATAACGGTAATTAATTACGATACATATATTTACAGTACTTTTTATATTTTAGTTTTATAAAATTACCACTATAACGGTAATTAATTACTATATGTATATTTACAGTACGTTTATAGTTTAGTTTTACAAAATTACCACTATAACGGTAATTTATTACTATATCTATATTTCTAGTATGTTTTATAGTTTAGTTTAGAACCACTATAAAGGAAATAACTATTATATGTATATTTACAGTAAGTTTTATATTTTAGTTTTACAAATTACCACTATTAAGGTAATTAACTACCATATGTAAATTTATAGTACATTTTATAGTTTAGTTTAGAACCACTATAAAGGAAATTAACTATTATATGTATATTTACAGTAAGTTTTATATTTTAGTTTTACAAAATTACCACTATTAAGGTAATTAACTACCATATGTAAATTTATAGTACATTTTATAGTTTAGTTTACAAAATTACCACTATAAGGGTAATTTTATAGTTTAGTTTAGAAAATTACCACTATAACGGTAATTTATTACTATATCTATATTTCTAGTATGTTTTATAGTTTAGTTTAGAACCACTATAAAGGAAATTAACTATTATATGTATATTTACAGTAAGTTTTATATTTTAGTTTTACAAAATTACTACTATAAAGTTATTTAACTAC
>NW_013679270.1:0-7536 GCF_000517525.1 Limulus polyphemus | reverse complement strand
CTAGATGTGTCAATGTGGACTGTAATGACATGATAATATATTTAGCCTCAATAATTCGATGGGGCATTTGGACTGTACTGACATGTTAATATAATATACTTAACCTCAATAACTAGATGTGGCAATATGCTCTGTAAAGACTGTTAAAGCTCGAAAATTGTTTTAATATAATATACTTAATCTCAATGACTAGATGTGTCAATGTGGACTGTAATGACATGATAATATATGTAGCCTCAATAATTCGATGGGGCATTTGGACTGTACTGACATGTTAATATAATATACTTAACCTCAATAACTAGATGTGGCAATATGCTCTGTAAAGACTGTTAAAGCTCGAAAATTGTTTTAATATAATATACTTAATCTCAATGACTAGATGTGTCAATGTGGACTGTAATGACATGTTAATATGATATACTTCACCTCAATAACTAGATGTGGTAACGTGGATGTAATGACGTCTTAATTTAATATACTTAACCTCAATAACTAGATGTGGCAATATGCTCTGTAAAGACTGTTAAAGCTCGAAAATTGTTTTAATATAATATACTTAATCTCAATGACTAGATGTGTCAATGTGGACTGTAATGACATGTTAATATGATATACTTCACCTCAATAACTAGATGTGGTAACGTGGATGTAATGACGTCTTAATTTAATATACTTAACCTCAATAACTAGATGTGGCAGCATGGACTGTAATGACATGTTCAAGATTCAAAATTGTTTTAATATGATATACTTCACATCAATAACAAGATGTGGTAAAGTGGACTGTAATGACATGTTAATATGATAAATTCACCTCAATAACTAGCTGTGTTAACGTGGACTGTAATGACATGTTAATATAATTATACTTAACCACAATAACTAGATGTGGCAACGTGGACTGTAATGTCGTGTTAATATAATATACTTAAACTCAATAACTAGATGGGGAAATATGAACTCTAATTACTTGTTACTGTAATATACTTATCCTCAAAAACTAGATGTGGCAACGTGGACTGTAATGACATTTTAATATAATATACTTATCCTCAATAACTAGATATGGCAACGTGTACTGTAATGACATGTTAATATAACATACTTAACCTCAATAACCGGATTTAATAACGTGGACTGTAATGACGTGTTAATATAATATACTTAACCTCCTGAACTAGATGCGATAACGTGGTCTGTAATGATGTCTTAATATAATATACTTAACTTCAATAACTACATGTGACAATGTGGACTGTAATGAAATGTTAGTATAATGTACTTAACCTCAATAACTAGATGTGGTAACGTGGACTGTAATCACGTGTTAATATAATATATTTATCCATATTAAACTAAAGGTGGCAACGTGGAGTGCTATCAGATGTCAATATAATATACTTAACCTCAATAACTAGATGTGGTAACGTGGACTGTAATGTCGTGTTAATATAATATACTTAACCTCAATAACTAGATGGGGAAATATGAACTCTAATGACTTGATAATATAATATACTCAACCTCAAAAACTATTTGTGGCAACGTGGACTGTAATGACATGTTAATATAATATTCTTAACCACAATAACTAGATGTGGCAACGGGGACTGTAATGACTTATTAATATAATATACTTAAACTCAATAACTAGTAATGACAACATGGACTGTAATGACATGTTAATATAATATAATTAATCTCAATAACTAGATATGGTAACGTGGACTGTAATGACGTGTTAATATAATATACTTAACATCAATAACTAGATGTGGAAACGTGGACTGTAATGACAAGTTAACATAATTTACTTAACATCAATAACTAGATGGGGTAACGTGGACTGTAATGACATGTTAACATAATATACTTAACCTCAAAAACTAGATGTGGTAAAGTGAACTGTAATGACGTGTTAATATAATATACATAACCTCATTAACTAGATGTGGTAACGTGGACTGTAATGATGTCTTAACATAATATACTTAACTTCAATAACTAGATGTGACAATGTGGACTGTAATTACTTGTTATTGTAATATACTTAAACACAATAACTAGATGTGGTAACGTGGACTGTAATGATGTCTTAACATAATATACTTAACTTCAATAACTAGATGTGACAATGTGGACTGTAATTACTTGTTATTGTAATATACTTAAACACAATAACTAGATGAGGTAACGTGGACTGTAATGACGTGTTAATATGATATATTCAACCTCAAAAACTAGATGTGGCAACGTGGACTGTAATGACATGTTAATATAATATACATAACCACAATAACTAGATGTGGCAACGTGGACTGTAATGACATATTAATATAATATTCTTAAACTCAATAACTAGATATGACAACGTGAACTGTAATGACGTGTTAATATAATATACTTAACCTCATTAACTAGATGTGGTAACGTGGACTGTAATGATGTCTTAACATAATATACTTAACTTCAATAACTAGATGTGGTAACGTGAACTGTAATGACGTGTTAATATAATATCTTTAACCTCAATAACTAGATGTGGTAACGTGGACTGTAATGACGTGTTAATATAATATACTTAAACTCAATAAATAGATGTGGAAATGTGAACTCTAATGACATGTTAATATAATATACTTAACCTCAATAACTAGATGTGGTAACGTGGACTTTAATGACGTGTTAATATAATATACTTAACCTCATTAACTAGATGTGGTAACGTGGACTGTAATGATGTCTTAACATAATATACTTAACTTCAATAACTAGATGTGACAATGTGGACTGTAATTACTTGTTACTGTAATATACTTAAACACAATAACTAGATATAACAACGTGGACTGTAATGGCATGTTAATATAATATACTTAAACTCAATAACTAGATGTGGTGACGTGGCTGTAATGAAATGTTAATATAACATACTTAACCTCAATAACTAGATCTGGTAACGTGGACTTTAATGACGTGTTAATATAATATACTTAACCTCATTAACTAGATGTGACAGTGGACTGTAGTGTTGTCTTAACATAATATACTTAACTTCAATAACTAGATATGACAATATGGACTGTAATTACTTGTTACTGTAATATACTTAACCTCAATAACTGGATTTAATAACGTGTATTATATTAACACGTCATTACAGTCCTCGTTGCCACATCTAGTTATTGTGGTTAAGTATATTATATTAACATGTCATTACAGTCCACGTTGCCACATCTAGTTTTTGAGGTTAAATATATCATATTAACACGTCATTACAGTCTACTTAAACTCAATAACTAGATGTGGAAATGTGAACTCTAATGACATGTTAATATAATATACTTATCCTCAAAAACTAAATGTGGCAACGTGGACTGTAATGACATTTTAATATAATATACTTATCCTCAATAACTAGATATAGCAACGTGTACTGTAATGACATGTTAATATAACATACTTAACCTCAATAACTGGATTTAATAACGTGGACTGTAATGACGTGTTAATATAATATACTTAACCTTCTTAACTAGATTCGATAACGTGGTCTGTAATGATGTCTTAATATAATATACTTAACTTCAATAACTACATGTGACAATGTGGACTGTAATGAAATGTTAGTATAATGTACTTAACCTCAATAACTAGATGTGGTAACGTGGACTGTAATCACGTGTTAATATAATATACTTATCCATAATAACTAAAGGTGGCAACGTAGAGTGTTATCAGATGTCAATATAATATACTTAACCTCAATAACTAGATGTGGTAAGGTGGATTGTAATGAAATTTTAGTATAATGCACTTAACCTCAATAACTAGATGTGGTAACGTGGACTGTAACCACGAGTTAATTTAATATACTTATCCATAATAACTAAAGGTGGTAACGTGGAATGTTATCAGATTTCAATATAATATAATTAACCTTAATAATTAGATATGGTAACGTGGATTGTAATGAAATATTAGTATAATGTACTTAACCTCAATAACTAGATGTGGTAACGTGGACTGTAATCACGTGTTAATAAAAAATACTTATCCATAACAACAAAAGGTGGCAACGTTGAGTGTTATCAGATGTCAATATAATATACTTAACCTCAATAACTAGATGTGGTAACGTGGACTGTTATGACGTGTTAATATAATACACTTAACCTCAATAACTAGATGGGGAAATATGTACTCTAATGACATGATAATATAATATACTTAACCTCAAAAACTAGTTGTGGCAACGTGTACTGTAATGACATGTTAGTATAAAATTACAGTCCACATTGTAACATCTAGTTATTGAAGTTAAGTATATTATATTAAGATATCATTACAGACCACGTTATCACATCTAGTTAATGAAGTTAAGTATATAATATTAACACGTCATTAAAGTCCACGTTACGACATCTAGTTATTGAGGTTAAGTATGACTTGTTACTGTAATATACTTAACCTCAATAACTAGATGTGGTAACGTGGACTGAAATGACGTGCCACATGGAGTTTTGAGGTTGAATATATCATATTAACTTATATTAATATGTCATTGCAGTCCACGTTGCCACATCTAGTTATTGTGGTTAAGTATATTATATTAACACGTCATTACAGTCCACGTTGATACTAACATTTCATTACAGTCCACATTGTCACATGTAGTTATTGAAGTTAAGTATATTATATTAAGACATCATTACAGTCCACGTTGCCACATCTAGTTCTTGAGGTTAAGTATATTATATTAACTGGTCATTAGAGTTCACATTTCCACATCTAGTTATTGAGGTTAAGTATATTATATTAACACGTCATTACAGTTTACGTTACCACATCTAGTTATTGAGGTTAAATATATTATATTAACACGTCATTACAGTCCACGTTACCACATCTAGTTATTGAGGTTAAATATATTAAATTAACACGACATTACAGACCACGTTACACATCTAGTTATTGAGGTTAAGTATATTATGTTAAAATGTCATTACAGTCCACGTTTACACATCTAGTTATTGAGGTTAAGTATATTATATTAACACGTCATTACAGTCCACGTTACCACATCTAGTTATTGATTTTAAGTATATTATATTAACATGTCATTACAGTCCACGTTGTCATATCTAGTTTTTGAGTTTAAATAGAAATGTACTTAACCTCAATAACTAGATGTGGTAACGTGGACTGTAATCACGTGTTAATATAATATATTTATCCATAATAACTAAAGGTGGCAACATGGAGTGTTATCAGATGTCGATATAATATATTTAACCTCAATAACTAGATGTGGTAAGGTGGATTTTAATGAAATTTTAGTATAATGTACTTAACCTCAATAACTAGATGTGGTAACGTGGACTGTAATCACGAGTTAATATAATATACTTATCCATAATAACTAAAGGTGGCAACGTGGAAAATATATTATATTAACCTGTCATTACAGTACACGTTGCCATACCTAGTTATTGAGAATAAGTATATTATATTAACACGTCATTACAGTCCACATTGTCACATCTAGTTATTGAAGTTTAGTATATTATACTAATACATCATTAAAGTTCACGTTACCACATCTAGTTATTGAGGTTAAGTATGTTATTCCAACATGTCATTACAGTACACGTTGCCATACCTAGTTATTGAAAATAAGTATATTATAATAACACGTCATTACAGTCCACGTTGAGACAACTAGTTTTTGAGGTTAAGTATATTATATTATCATGTCATTAGAGTTCATATTTCCCCATCTAGTTATTGAGGTTAAATATATTATATTAACACGTCATTACAGTCCACGTTACCACATCTAGTTAATGAGGTTAAGTATATTATATTGATATCTGATAACACTCCACGTTGCCACCTTTTGTTGTTATGGATAAGTATTTTTTATTAACACGTGATTACAGTCCACGTTACCACATCTAGTTATTGAGGTTAAGTACACTATACTAACATTTCATTACAATCCACGTTCCCATATCTAGTTATTAAGGTTAAGTATATTATATTGAAATCTGATAACATTATTCTCAATAACTAGATATGGCAATGTGGACTGTAATGACAAGTTAATATAAAAAATTTAACCTCAATAACTAGATGTGTTAACGTGGATTGTAATGAAATTTTAGTATAATGTACTTAACCTCAATAACTAGATGTGGTAATGTGGACTGTAATCACGTGTTAATATAATATACTTATCCATAATAACTAAAGGTGGCAACGTGGAGTGTTATCAGATTTCAATATAATATACTTAACCTCAATAACTAGATATGGTAAAGTGGATTGTAATGAAATGTTAGTATAATGTACTTAACCTCAATAACTAGATTTGGTAACGTGGACGGTAATCACGTGTTAATAAAAAATACTTATCCATAACAACTAAAGGTTGCAACGTGGAGTGTTTTCAGATCTCAATATAATATACTTAACCTCAATAACTAGATGTGGTAACGTGGACTTTAATGACGTGTTAATATAATATAATTAACCACAATAACTAGATATGGTAACGTGGACTTTAATGACATGTTAATACAATATAATTAAACTCAGAAACTAGATGTGGTAACGTGGACTGTAATGACGTGTTAATATAATATACTTATCCTCAATAACTAGATATGGCAACTGTACTGTAATGACATGTTAATATAATATACTTATCCTCAATAACTAGATGTGATAACGTTGTCAGTAATGATGTCTTAATATAATATGCATAAATTAAATAACTAGATATGACAATGTTGACTGTAATGACTTGTTACTATAATACAATTCACCTCAATAACTAGATGTCGCAAGGTGGACTGTAATGACGTGTTAGTATAATATACTTATTCTCAAAAATTAGATATGACAACGTGGACTGTAATGACATGTTAATATAATATACTTAAATTCAATAACTAGATGTGGTAACGTGGACTGTAATGACGTGTTAATATACTATACTTAACTTCATTAACTAGATGTGATAACTTGGTCTGTAATGACTTATTAATATAATATACTTAATCTCATTAACTAGATGTGGCAACGTGGACTGTAATGACATGTTAACATAATATACTTAACCTCAATACCTAGATGTGGTAACGTTGACTGTAATGACATGTTAACATAATATACTTAACCTCAATACCTAGATGTGGTAACGTTGACTGTAATGACATGTTAACATAATATACTTAGCCTCAATAACTACATGTGGTAATGTGGACGGTAATGACGTGTTAATATAATATACTTAACCTCAATAACTGGGTTTAATAACGTGGACTGTAATGACGTGTTATATAAAATACTAACCTGTTTAACTAGATGTGATAACGGGTCTGTAATGATGTCTTAATATAATATACTTAACCTCAATAACTGGGTTTAATAACGTGGACTGTAATGACGTGTTATATAAAATACTTAACCTCAATAACTGGGTTTAATAACGTGGACTGTAATGACGTGTTATATAAAATACTTAAC
>NW_013679269.1:3232-8408 GCF_000517525.1 Limulus polyphemus | reverse complement strand
TAAACAACCACAGAAAGTAGCAATGCCTTGTGAAATCATAGCTATAAGCATTGCAGACATTAAACAATCACAGAAAGCAACAATGTCATGTGAAATCATAGCTATAAGCATTGCAGACATTAAACAATCACAGAAAGTAACTACGTCGCGACAGGAATGGAATACCTTCGAGAGATACGTCCCAAACACAGGTTCTTCGTATACTTTGTTTTTTACCCAACATAATTGTTTTATGTTATCTCTATAATATGTGATACCGGTAAATTGTTATTACGGATCAGTTTCCTTAAACCATTGATTGGTGTAATTTTCTCTTTCTTTTGTTTACTTATACTGGTCAATATAAAAGTATATCTTTCGCCACTGATTTTTGGGAAATTTGTATTTCAGGAGTATTAATACGCTTAAGAAATAAACGCAGTGCTATAACATTAAACACTGATGTAGAAATCAACTTAAGTAAATCACCGCAAATAGCAAGGGTAAAGTGTAAGTTTTCTCATTCTGTGCATACTCAAGCTAACACCATTTGTGCTATATATATATACAAGTGTAACAAACGAAAATTAAATTTTATAAAAACAAGTAGAGATCGCTATATACATAACCTAGTAATATAAAAAGGTTTTATGCCACAAACCATTTGTTTGTGCTTGTTTGTAGTTAACCACAAAGCTACAAAATGGACTATTTGTGCTCTGCCCACCACGGGTATAGAAACACGGTTTCTAGCGCTGTAAGTCCGCAGACATGCCGCTGTGCCACTGGGGGGCGCCACAAAAAGTATTGGCACGAGAAAGTCAAAAACTACCAAAAACTGAATTACTTAAAATTAAAAAAATTTAAAATCCCTGCTCTGGCTCAGCCTAACATAATTACAGGTCAATGGATCCTTACTTTACCATGGGCAAATTTTACAGTATATTCTAATCCTAGTGATATCAGCATGAAGCAATGTATTTACTCAGCATCTGTTTACTTAGCTGAATCATTTACTTACTTTTTTTAGTTGTAAATAAATATTTATTCTTGAAATTTTGCCACTCCTACCTTTATCGGCTCATTCCCAAAGTTCAATACATATAGCTCATCTGAGAACGAGAGTGTCACTGCTGCTTCTCATACGATGTCATCCTTTAAGGTGACACACTGTCCAATCCTATGTAAGTTACTTGATAATGTGTGTAATATCTTGATCTATTTATTATTTCCCCGTGTAAGTTGTTTCCCTCTAAAGGACTAGTTAAACATTACTGATTATAGTGTAAATGTCTTGGATTGAAATACGGGAAAACGGACCAAAATTGTGCTTTTAGCTTAAACAGTAAATTATAACTCATAAACACAACAAAGAAGCCGTGACTTCCTGTTTATATCAGTTTTCAAACTGGTTGTAATATGCACCCACCAGGATTTTTTGTTTTCTATTGAACTTTGGATGATACGATTAGAAATAATCAAATATTGAAGAAATGGAACAACGAGGACCACAGACCTATACATTATATATATATTAATTCTATTCGAAGTTTCAATAAATGAAATTATCGTACTCCTCCCACAATATCACGTCCATTTGAAAATCGGATAAATTCTTGTTCCTACACATTCTCCTAAAGACTAACTATGATATGATTACATATCTGCATGTATAGGGCCCAAGGAGTCACCTGACACATCACGTGAAACAAATTTAACGTATTAATTTGAGGTGTTGGGATAGGGGTGAAGTCCTAAGAAGGTGTCCATTCAATGTATTTATAAATATTGGAAATGACGTAACCATTAACACATTCGTATGGTTACGGTGTTGACCAATGTAGCTGTGAATAGGTACGTTGATTTATAACAAATATATTATATATGTAATTTGCCTTAAGAATTTACACGAAAAGGTACATTACACCAACCAGATCAAAAACTGATGTGATATCATTAGGCCTAATTTACGCTAACTAGATCAAAACTGATGTGATAACATGGGCCAATTTTACACTACCTACAACAAAACTGATGTGATAACATTGGCCAATGTTACACTAACTACAACAAAACTGATGTGATATCATTAGGCCTAATTTACGCTAACTAGATCAAAACTGATGTGATAACATGGGCCAATTTTACACTACCTACAACAAAACTGATGTGATAACATTGGCCAATGTTACACTAACTACAACAAAACTGATGTGATAACATAGGTCCATTTTACACTAACTACATTATATTGATATTATAACAATTTGTGAAGTTCTTAGCAGTCCCTAAATTTGAACGGATAAACTAAAGGGGAGGCAGTTAATCAACAACACCTACTGCCAGCTCTTCAATTATTGACAGAATATTGCACCAATGGCCCCAAAATGCAGAGCGAGTTTTTACGGTCACAGGAAGTGAATAGAGAAAACTACGATTCATTGTTCGAGTAGTGGTATATATAAGTGAAGATATGTATGTGTGTACTCCTCTTAAAATATTTTCTCTGTAATACATGCAGCTACATGTCAAAAGTCAAAAATTTATTGAAGATCGTTATCTGTAACAAGCAAGGCGCTTGGCTTGACTCTGTTTAGGACCAGATCCCCAGGTGAGACACCGGTAAGCTTACGGACTTAAAACATGAAAATTCGAGGTTCGATACATGTTGTGATTACAACACAGATAAACTATTGTGTAGCTTTGTGCTTAACAGCAAATAAACATACATAATACGTATTATCAGTTATTATCTGTAAAATACAGGCCTATTGACTTCATTGTTTGTTTGTCTCATGCTTGACATCAAAAGTTGTTGTGAGGACCTGGTTGAATCAATTTCGATTGCATTTGGTAGAAGGATCCCCCCCAAAAAAAAAACGAATTTAAATGGATAAGAAATCGGAAGAACGGTTCAAGTTTGGTAGCAATTTCAATTTTTACTATGTGAAGGAGACATAGAACGAAAGCTACGTTTTATACCGCGCGTAGCACGGGTACTTTTACTGATCGTTCATATCTATAACCCTGCATGATGCACTGCATGCCATCCCGACATCCCCGTAAAGCCTGTGAAATAAAAGCCGTGCGAGGCGCGAGTACATTTACTAGTAATAACTTGGATCCTAAATCTTTATAGTAGCTAGATATTTCTGCGAGAAAATAAAAAAATATCAGCCATGATTCCAAGCAAATTATTCAGTTTCATTCAGATTTTACTTGTATTCCAAATCGGTTAGAGACTAATATTTCTCGATTTTATTTTCATATTTTTTTCAAAAGAACCAATGTGGCCCAAAGATTGATATTTTAGTGTAAATTGAAGATGATCATACGCCCAGAAGAACCAATGTGCCCCAAAGACACTAAAATATCAATCACATTGGTTCTTCTGGGCGTATGATCATCTTCAATTTACACTAAAATATCAATCTTTGGGCTCATTGGTTCTTCTGGGCGTATGATCATCTTCAATTTCCCCAAAGATTGTTATTTTAGTGTAAATTGAAGATGATCATACGCTCTTATTTGAATTGTATGGTTAGTTAAAGTAATCGACAAATGTATTTCCTTCTTTATTACAATAATCTTTTTCGTTTCTTTTTTTGTCTGTCAAGTCTGCAAAACGTCAAGTGTTTTGGTTGAGACAATAATTACAGTTGGTCCCCACAACTACAACATGGTTTATGCATAACAGCCCCCATACCCACCCCATAATGTTTTACCTAGATCTACATTGCCTGTCGCTTCGTTTCATAATATTTTGTTTTCAATTAGATTTTACGTTTAAAAATAGACGGAAATTGCTTTTAGTTCTTTTCCTTAGAGAAAGATAAAAAATCTAGTGAATACAGGCAGCAGTTTGATGGATGAGTTTTGGACAGAAATGACATGATAGTAAAAAAAAATATATTAAATGTATCACTGATAAAGTATTCGTTCTAGCCTTTTCCGTACATTCGATTTGCATTTCCATTATCAGATTAAGCCTATACAGTTCTTGTTGCCACTCAAGCAGCCTTGAATAATTATTGCTAACCCGATGCTTACAAATTAATTGTGTTAATCGTTTAAACTCTTCTTTTGTTGAATTTTTTTCAGAAGTAATTTAAAGCAAATTAATTTAAGGAAACAAATACTGTTTTACTGAAAAAGATTTGCATCTATCTCTGATGTCTTCAACCTTTTAATTTAAACTATCTTAGCGTAATAAATAATCAAACCTTTACGGAATACATAATAAAACCTTTATCAAAATGTATAATCATCAAACTTTTATAACTTAATACATAATCAACAAACCTTAGGTGGAATACATAATAAAAATCTTTAGCGGAATACATAATTCTCAAACCTTTAGTGGAATACATAATAAAAACCTTTAGCGGAGTATATAATTTTCAAACCTTTAGTGGAATACATAATCATCAAACCTTTAGTGGAATATATAATAAAACCTTTAGCGGAATACATAATTCTCAAACCTTTTGTGGAATACATAAACAACTCTTTATCAGAATACATAATCATCCAACCTTAGGTGGAATACATAATCAAACCTTTATCAAAATGCATAATAATGAAACCTTTATCAGAATACATAATCAAACCTTTAGCGGAATACATAATCATCCAACCTTAGGTGGAATACATAATCAAACCTTTATCAGAATACATAATCATCCAACCTTTAACTTGATACATAATCATCCAACCTTTAACTTAATACATAATCATCAAACCTTTAGTGGAATATATAATAAAACCTTTAGCGGAATACATAATTTTCAAACCTTTAGTGGAATACATAATCATCAAACCTTTAGTGGAATATATATATAATAAAACCTTTAGCGGAATACATAATTCTCAAACCTTTAGTGGAATACATAAACAAACCTTTATCAGAATACATAATCATCCAACCTTTAACTTACTACATAATCGACAAACATTAGGTGGAATACATAATCAACAAACATTAGGTGGAATACATAATCAACAAACATTAGGTGGAATACATAATCATCCAACCTTTAACTTAATACATAATCAACCAACCTTTAACTTAATACATAATCAACAAACATTAGGAGGAATACATAATGAAACCCTTATCAAAATGTATAATCATCAAACTTTTATAACTTAATACATAATCATCAAACTTTTATAACTTAATACATAATCAACAAAC
>NW_013679269.1:0-2365 GCF_000517525.1 Limulus polyphemus | reverse complement strand
TGAAGCATAGAGACAAAAATACTGATAAAAACATTGTTGAACTTATTACATAAACATTCAATGTGAAGCCCAGAGACAAAAATACTGATAAAAACATTGTTGAACTTATTACATAAACATTCAATGTGAAGCCCAGAGACAAAAATACCTGATAAAAACATTGTTGAACTTATTAATAAACATTCAATGTGAAGCCCAGAGACAAAAATACTGATAAAAACATTGTTGAACTTATTATATAAACATTATTAAAATTAGCAAGAATTTCGAAAAAGTAACTAGAAGAACTAAAATTGGATTTAGAAATATAAACACGTGAAAAAAATAAACATAAATTCGCAAAATAATAATAATAATCCAGGAAAACAATCATGAGAATCAGAAGACTATCACCAAGGTATGGTTGAGAAAACTTGATTAACAAGGAGTAAACGGTAAATTAAACGCGTGTAAAGAAAAAGTTGAAGGAAATATATCCAGAGAATAGGTTAACAGTGTTGTTTTCTTTAATTCACAAATTATATTTCGGAGATACATCCCACAGATTGGGTGATCGTTTTCATGAACACATTAGATCTGTAAGAGAAAGATCCATTGACCTCCCAGTTCCTAGACACTTCAATTCTCCTGACCACAATGGGACCTTCGACATGTTAGTCTTAGTCAAGAGAATTTCACACTCAACAAGTTGAAACGAGAAAGCCTTGAACACCGTCTTATCTTCCAACTAAACACCAAGTCCCCTTATGGCATTAAAGACACTTCAGTTCTTCTGACCACAATGGGACCTTCGACATGTTAGTCTTAGTCAAGAGAATTTCACACTCAACAAGTTGAAACGAGAAAGCCTTGAACACTGTCTTATCTTCCAACTAAACACCAAGTCTCCTTTCGGTATTAAAGAAATATTTGCTTTCACATCACGAAACCTTTAACTTAATACATAATAATGAAACCTTTAGTGGAATACATAAACAAATCTTTAGCAGAATACATAATCATGAAACCTTTAGTGGAATGCATAATTAATTCTAAAATCTAAAATTGTTAAACTCCTGTATAACGTTGAAAAATAACTTCAATAAAGGTTTATTTATGTCTGTCTAATTTTCTTCATTAGTGCAAAACAAAATATATTTTTTTATTTATAAAAACGAAAATGTAATAAAGACATTTCTGTTACATTTATAATCTGATCCTAAAACAGTTGTAAACGTAATCATACAGGGCTAGAATATGGCCACAAGCTATCTATTAAAAACAAGAACAGATAACTGTACATAATGTTACCTTACCACAAACCGAAATACCACTGACTCATCCCTCACATCAATCTCACTTTCTTAAAGCCACCGTACACTACAAATACACTGATAGTCACGTTTACATAGATTATCGCTCTGTCCATCCCTACGAAACCAAGGCTGCCATTCATAAAGTCCTGTTTACAAGACTGAGACACTTATGCTCCGAAGACGAACAATACCTTCTCTACAAAACCACCTAGATAGCAGGATTTTCCCAACAATATAACTACCTAACCGACGTCATCAAAAAAGCCCACAACCATATACACACCATATCAAATACCAACGCCGTTCGACCTAAAGGTAAAAGTCAACATGATAAAATCCCCTTGCTTTTAACATATCATCCCCTCAAGGTTAGCAGCAAATACCATATTCAAAAAATTTAAATTATTAATGACTGATTCCATCACTACTAAAATATTTACTACACCTCCCCAAATTTCGTATAAATGTAATCCTAACCTCAAAGACCACTTGGCGAACTAGAAGCTACAGGATAACAATCCTCCTATTCTTGAAACTATTTGTTGTACCAGAAAGATTTGTTATACCTGTCCATACATTTCAAACAAAACCACAATAACTGGCCCTAGTTACACATTCCACGTCAGGAGACATTACACCTGCATCCAGTGTATTATGTATTAAGTTAATGGTTTCATGATTATGCATTTTGATAAAGGTTTGATTATGTATTCCACCTAAGGTTTGTTGATTATGTATTAAGATATAAAAGTTTGATGATTATACATTTTGATAAGGGTTTTATTATGTATTCCACCTAATGTTTGTTGATTATGTATTAAGTTAAAGGTTGGATGATTATGTATTCTGATAAAGGTTTCATTATTATACATTTTGATAAAGGTTTGATTATGTATTCCACCTAAGGTTTGTTGATTATGTATTAAGTTATAAAATTTTGATGATTATACATTTTGATAAAGGTTTTATTATGTATTCCGTAAAGGTTTGATTATTTATTATGCTAAGATAGTTTAAATTAAAAGGTTGAAGACATCAGAGATAGATGCAAATCTTTTTCAGTAAAACAG
>NW_013679268.1:9071-10001 GCF_000517525.1 Limulus polyphemus | reverse complement strand
CGATAAGAATGCACAAGTTTCAACAATACTGTGTACTATCACTAACAAGCCACAAGATTCAACGATATTGTTCACTATCAGTAAGAAGACACAAGATTTAACGATACTGTGTACTATCACTAAAAACCCCTTTAATATTTAACGATACTGTGTACTTTCAATAAGAAGACACAAGATTTAACAAAACTGTGTACTTGCGATAAGAATGCACAAGTTTCAACAATACTGTGTACTATCACTAACAAGCCACAAGATTCAACGATATTGTGCACTATCAGTAAGAAGACACAAGATTTAGTGATACTGTGTACTATCACTAAAAACCCGCAATATTTAACGATACTGTGTACTTTCAATAAGAAGACACAAGATTTAACAAAACTGTGTACTTGCAATAAGAAGACACAAGATTTAACAATACTGTGTACTATCAATAAGAAGGCAAAAGATTTAACGATACTGTGTACTGTCAATAAGAATGCACAAGTTACAACAATACTGTGTACTATCACTAACAAGCCACATGATTCAACGGTATTGTGCACTATCAATAAGAAGACACAAGATTTAACGATATTGTGTACTATCAGTAAGAAGACACAAGATTTAACGATACTGTGTACTATCAGTAAGAAGATACAAGATTTAACGATACTGTGTACTATCACTAAAAACCCGCAATATTTAACGATACTGTGTACTTTCAATAAGAAGACACAAGATTTAACAAAACTGTGTACTTGCGATAAGAAGACACAGTATTTAACACTACTGTGTACTATCAATAAGAAGACACAATATTTAACGATACTGTGTACTTTCAATAAGAAGACACAAGATTTAACAAAACTGTGTACTTGCGATAAGAAGACACAAGATTTAACAATACTGTGTACTATCAATAAGAAGCCACAAGATTTAACGATATTG
>NW_013679268.1:7844-8202 GCF_000517525.1 Limulus polyphemus | reverse complement strand
GTTGTTAAATCTCTTCAATAAGAAGACAACTGTGTACTGTACTGTGTACTGTCAATAAGAAGACACAAGATTTAACAATCAAGATTTAACGATACTGTGTACTGTCAATAGGAAGACACACGATTTAACAATACTGTGTACTATCAATAAAAAGACACAAGATTTAACGATAATATGTACTATCAATAAGAAGACACAAAATTTAATGTTAGACACAAGATTTAACAAAACTGTGTACTGTCAATAGGAAGACACAAGATTTAACATTACTGTGTACTATCAATAAAAAGACACAAGATTTAACGATACTGTGTACTTTATTGATAGTACACAGTATTGTTAAATATCTTGTCTTCTT
>NW_013679268.1:6151-7079 GCF_000517525.1 Limulus polyphemus | reverse complement strand
CACAAGATTTAACGATACTGTGTACTGTCAATAGGAAGACACACGATTTAACAATACTGTGTACTATCAATAAAAAGACACAAAATTTAACGATAATATGTACTATCAATAAGAAGACACAAGATTTAATGATACTGTGTACTGTCAATAAGAAGACAAAAGATTTAACGATACTGTGTACTTTCAATAGGAAGACACACGATTTAACAATACTGTGTACTATCAATAAAAAGACACAAGATTTAACGGTTATGTGTACTGTCAATAAGAAGACACAAGATTTAACAATACTGTGTACTGTCAATTAGAAAATAATATATTTAACAATAGAGTGTACTGTAAATAAGAAGACACAAGATTTAACGAACAGAGTATTGTTAAATCTTGTGTCTTCTTATTGACAGTACACAGTATTGTTAAATCTTGTGTCTTCTTATTCACAGTACACATAAGGCTTGTTATTGATAGTACACAGTATCGTTAAATCTTGTGTCTTCTTATTGACATTATAAGAGTTAAAGATACTGTGTACTATCAATAACAGGCCACAAGATTTAACAATACTGTGTACTGTCAATAAGAAGACACATGATTTAACAATACTGTGTACTGTCAATAAGAAGACAAAAAATTTAACAATACTGTGAAAATTTAACAATACTGTGTACTGTAAATAAGAAGACACAAGATTTAACAATACTGTGTAATGTCAATAAGAAGACACAAGATATAACAATACTGTGTATTATCAAAAACAAGCCACAAGATTTAACAATACTGTGTACTGTCAATATGAAAACACAAGATTTAACGATACTGTGTACTATCAATAACAAGCCACAAGATTTAACGAAACTATGTACTGTCAATAAGAAAATAAAATATTTAACAATACTGTGTACTGTCAATAAGAAGACACAAGATTTAA
>NW_013679268.1:0-5326 GCF_000517525.1 Limulus polyphemus | reverse complement strand
ACACAAGATTTAACAATACTGTGTACTGTCAATAAGAAGACACAAGATTTAACAATACTGTGTACTGTCAATAAGAAGACACTAAGATTTAAAAATACTGTGTACTGTCAATAAGAAGACACAAGATTTAACGATACTGTGTACTATCAATAAGAAGACACAAGATTTAACGTTACTGTACTATCAATAACAAGCCACAAGATTTAACGGTACTGTGTACTGTCAATAAGAAGACACAAGATTTAACAATACTGTGTACTGTCGATAAGAAGAAACAAGATTTAACGATACTGTGTACTATCACCAGCAATCCACAAGATTTAACGAAACTGTGTACTGTCAATAAGAAGACAAAAGATTTAACACTACTGTGTACTGTCAATAAGAAGACACAAGATTTAACGATACTGTGTACTATCAATAACAAGCCATAAGATTTAACGCTACTCTGTACTATCAATAACAAGCCACAAGATTTAACGATTATGTGTACTGTCAATAAGAAGACACGAGATTTAACGATAATGTGTATTATCAATAAGAAGACGCGAGATTTAACAATACCGTGTACTTTCAATAAGAAGACAAAAGATTTAAAGATACTGTGTACTATCAATATCAAGAAAAAAGATTCAACAATAATGTGTACTTGCGATAAGAAGACACAAGATTTAACAGTACTTTGAACTATCAATAAGAAGACACAAGATTTAACGATACTGTGTACTATCAACAACAAGCCATAAGATTTAACGATACTGTGTACTATCACTAACAATCCACAAGATTTAACGAAACTGTGTACTGTCAATAAGAAGACAAAAGATGGAACAATACTGTGTACTATCACTAACAAGCGAGAGGATTTAACGATACTGTGTACTGTCAATAAGAAGACACAAGATTTAACGATACTGTGTACTATAAATAACAAGACACAAGATTTAACGATTATGTTTACTGTCAATAAGAAGACAAGAGATTTAACGATACCGTTTGCTATCAATAAGAAGACACGAGATTTAACAATACTGTGTACTGTCTATAAGAAGACACAAGATGGAACAATACTGTGTATTGTCAATAAGAAGACACAAGATTTAACAATGCTGTGTACTATCAATAACAAGCCACAAGATTTAACATTACTGTGTTCTATCAATAACAAGCCACAAGATTTATCAATACTATGTACAGTCGATAAGAAGACACAAGATTTAACAATACTGTGTACTAACAATAAAAAGACACAAGATTTGACAATACTATGTACTATCAATAAGAAGGCAAAAGATTTAACGATACTGTGTACTGTCAATAAGAATCCAAAAGATTCAACAATACTGTGTACTATCAATAAGAAGACACAGGATTTAACAATACTGTGTACTACCAATGAAAAGACACAAGATTTAATGATACTGTGTACTGTCAATAAGAATCCACAAGATTCAACAATACTGTGTACTATCAATAAGAAGACACAAGATTTAACAATACTGTGTAATATCAATAAGAAGGTAAAAGATTTAACGATACTGTGTACTGTCAATAAGAATGCACAAGTTACAACAATACTGTGTACTATCACTAACAAGCCACATGATTCAACGGTATTTTGCACTATCAATAAGAAGACACAAGATTTAACGATATTGTGTACTATCAGTAAGAAGACACAAGATTTAACGATACTGTGCACTATAACTAAAAACCCGCAATATTTAACGATACTGTGTACTTTCAATAAGAAAACACATGATTTAACAATACTATGTACTGTCAATAAGAAGACAAAATATTTATCAATGCTGTGTACTGTCGATAAGAAGACAGAATATTTAACGATACTGTGTACTATCAATAAGAAGACACAAGATTTAAAAATACTGTGTACTATCAATAAGAAGACACAAGATTTAATAATACTATGTACTGTCAATAAGAAGACACAAGTTTTATCAATACTGTATAATGTCGGTAAGAAGACATAGGATTTAACAATACTATGTACTGTCAATAAGAAAACACAAGATTTAAAAATACTGTTTACTATCACTAACAAGCGAGATGATTTAACGATACTGTGTTTTGTCAATAAGAAGACAAAAGATATAACAATACTGTGTACTATCACTAACAAGCCACTAGATTTAACGATACTGTGTACTATCAATAAGTAGACACGTAATTTAACAATAATGTGTACTGTCAATAAGAAGACACAAAATTTAACAATCCTATGTACTATCATAAGAAGACACACGATTTAACGATACTGTGTACTATCAATAACAAGCCACTAGATTTAAAGATACTGTGTACTTGCGATAAGAAGACACAAGATTTAACAATTCATTGTACTATCAATAAGAAGACACAAGATTTAACGATACTGTGTACTATCACTAACAATCCAAAAGATTTAACGATACTATGTACTATCAATAAGAAGACACGAGATTTAACAATACTGTGTACTGTCAATAAGAAGACAAAAGATTTAACAATACTGTGTACTCTCAATAAGAAGACACAAGATTTAACGATACTGTGTACTATCAATAACAAGCCATAAGATTTAACGATACTGTGTACTATCAATAACAAGCCACTAGCTTTAACGATACTGTGTACTTTCGATAAGAAGACACAAGATTTAAAAATTCTGTGTACTATCAATAAGAAGACACAAGATTTAACGATACTGTGTACTATCAATAAGAAGACAAAAGATTTAAGGATACTGTGTACTGTCAATAAGATATCACAAGTTTTATCAATACTGTATACTGTCGATAAGAAGACACAATATTTAACAATACTGTGTAACGTTAATATGAAGACAAAATATTTAACAATAGTTTGTACTGTCGGTAAGAAAATATAGGATTTAACAATACTATTTACTGTCAAGATTTAAAAATACTGTGTACTATCAATAACATGAACCAAGATTTAAAAATACTGTGTACTATCAATAATATGACACAAGATTTAACAATACTATGTACTATCAATAAGAAGACACAAGATTTAACGATACTTTGTACTGTCAATAAGAAGACACAATATTCAACGATACTGTGTACTGTCAATAAGAAGACACAAGATTTAACGATACTGTGTACTGTCAATAACAAGCCATAAGATTTAACAATACTGTGTAATGTCAATAAGAAGACACAAGATATAACAAAACTCTGTACTATCAATAATAAGACACAAGATTTAACAATACTGTGTAATATCAATAAGAAGACACAAGATTTAACAATACTATGTACTGTCAATAAGATATCACAAGTTTTATCAATACTGTATACTGTCGATAAGAAGACACAATATTTAACAATACTGTGTAATGTTAATATGAAGACAAAATATTTAACAATATTGTGTACTGTCGGTAAGAAAATATAGGATTTAACAATACTATTTACTGTCAATAAGAAAACACATGATTTAAAAATACTGTGTACTATCACTAACAGGCGAGATGATTTAACGATACTGTGTACTGTCAATAAGAAGACAAAAGATATAACAATACTGTGTACTATCACTAACAAGCCACTAGATTTAACGATACTGTGTACTATCAATAAAAACACACGAGATTTAAAAATAATGTGTACTGTCAATAAGAAGACACAAGATTTAACAATACTGTGTACTGTCAATAAGAATAAAAAAGATTTAACAATATTGTGTACTGTCAATAAGAAGACACAAGATTTAACAATACTATGTACTATAAATAAGAAGACAAGATTTAACGATACTGTGTACTATCACTAACAAGCCACAAGATTTTACAATACTGTGTACTATCAATAAGAAGACACGAGATTTAACAATAATGTGTACTATCAATAAGAAGACACAAGTTTTAACAATACTGTGTGATATAAATAAAAAGACACAAGATTTAACTGTACCGTGTATTATAAATAAGAAGACAGACGATTTAACAATACTATGTACGGACAATAAGAAGACAAAGATTTAAAAATACTGTGTACTGTCGATAAGAAGATACAAGATTTAACGATACTGTGTACTTTCAATAACAAGACAAGATTTAACGATACTGTGTATTATCAATACGAAGACAAACGTTTTAACAATACTGTGTACTATTACTAAAGGGCCACCAGAATTAACGATACTGTGTACTATCAATAAGAAGACACAAGATTTAAAAATACTTTGTACTATAAAAAGAAGACAGAAGATTTAACAATAATATGTACTGTCAATAAGAAGACACAAGTTTTATCAATACTGTGTACTGTCGATAAGAAGGCAAAAGATTTAACGATACTGTGTACTGTCAATAAGAATCCATAAGATTCAACAATACTGTGTACTATCACTACCAAGCCAAAAGATTCAACGATATTGTGCACTATCAATAAGAAGACACAAGATTTAACGATATTGTGTACTATCAGTAAGAAGACACAAGATTTAACGATACTGTGTACTACGATTAAAAACCCGCAATATTTAACGATACTGTGTACTTTCAATAACAAAACACTTGATTTAACAATACTATGTACTGTCAATAAGAAGACAAAATATTTATCAATGCTGTGTACTGTCGATAAGAAGACAGAATATTTAACGATACTGTGTACTATCAATAAGAAGACAAAAGATATAACAATACTGTGTACTATCACCAACAAGCCACTAGATTTAACGATACTGTGTACTTGCGATAAGAAGACACAAGATTTAACAATTCTGTGTACTATCAATAAGAAGACACAAGATTTAACGATACTGTGTACTATCAATAAGAAGACACAAGATTTAACGATACTGTGTACTATCACTAACAATCCAAAAGATTTAACGATACTATGTACTATCAATAAGAAGACACTAGATTTAAATATACTGTGTACTGTCAATAAGAAGACAAAAGATATAACAATACTGTGTACTGTCAATAAGAAGACACAAGATTTAACGATACTGTGTACTATTAATAACAAGCCATAAGATTTAACGATACTGTGTACTATCAATAATAAGCCACTAGATTTAACGATACTGTGTACTTGCGATAAGAAGACACAAGATTTAACAATTCTGTGTACTATCAATAAGAAGACACAAGATTTAACAATACTGTGTACTATCAATAAGAAGACACAAAATTTAACAATACTGTGTACTGTCAATAAGAAGACACGAGATTTAACAATACTGTGTACTGTCAATAAGAAGACACAATATTTAACAATACTGTGTACTGCAAATAAGAAGACACAAGATTTAACAAATCTATGCACTGTCGATAAGATGACAT
>NW_013679267.1:4004-7694 GCF_000517525.1 Limulus polyphemus | reverse complement strand
TAACCTTTCGTTTATCAGAGGACAATATTCTTTACATATAGTTTTATCAACATTTGAATACGTTAGGTCATACACTATATTTAAACTTTCGTTTATCAGAGGACAGTATTCTTTATATATAGTTTTATCAACATCTGAATACGTTAGGTCATACATTATATTTAACCTTTCGTTTATCAGAGGACAATATTCTTTACATATAGTTTTATCAACATTTGAATACGTCAGGTCATCCACTACATTTAACCTTTCGTTTATCAGAGGACAATATTCTTTATATATAGTTTTATCAACATTTGAATACGTTAGGTCATACACTACATTTAACCTTTCGTTTATCAGAGGACAATATTCTTTATATATAGTTTTATCAACATTTGAATACGTTAGGTCATACACTATATTTAACCTTTCGTTTATCAGAGGACAATATTCTTTAGCCACACGTGGCTTATCTCGAAATAGATAGATTTAGAAACTAGACCACTCCCAGAACACAGACGTGGCTTAGTGTTTATTTGCTAGGTTACGGATCAGAAGGTCCAAGGTTCGAGCCGTGATATGCCACTGTATTTGATGTTCAAGTTGAAAATATAAAATTTACTTGTTCATGTTGTCTTACTTTAATGAATAACTTTATTCAAGTGTTTAAACACATGTACTTAAGAAACTAACGTTTTGATCTATCATTCCCCATTATGTATATATGTGTGTGTCAAAATTATACGAATTGCGATCTTCCAGGTGACTGCTAGTAACCAACGCTGTGCAAGCTCTTCTACCCTCAAAGTTCTAGTAGAAGATGAAAATGACAACAATCCTGTATTTGAGAAAAAGAACAACCTAGTAGAACTTAAGGAGGTAAATATTTAATGTAATTAAACTTTAGTGGGTAAAAATAGTAGTGGAACTTAAGGGGTAATTTATTTAATGTAATTAAACTTTATTGGGTAAAAAATGTAGTGGAACTTAAGTAAATAATTAATGTAATTAAACTTTAGTGGGTAAAAAATGTAGTGAAACTTAAGTAAATATTTAATGTAATTAAACTTTAGTGGGTAAAAATTGTAGTGGAACTTAAGGGGTAAATATTTAATGTAATTAAACTTTAGTGGGTAAAAATTGTAGTGGAACTTAATGAGGTAAATATTTAATGTAATTAAACTTTAGTGGGTAAAAATTGTAGTGGAACTTAATGAGGTAAATATTTAATGTTATTAAACTTTAGTGGGTAAAATATGTAGTGGAACTTAAGAAGGTAAATATTTAATGTAATTAAACTTTAGTGGGTAAAAACTGTAGTGTACTTTAAGGAGGTACAAGCATATTGTAAGTGAACTGAAAGAGATATAAATTTAGTCAACCAAAACGTAAGGAGATAAAGGATTAATTGACTCTCCAACTCCTAACTTGTTTTTTGTACTGAATATTTATGAACAGTGTAATGTTAAAAACGTTTTATACAAACACATGTTTATTTCTCGAGGAAATGTTTCATTATTTATTTCAACCCGATCAGTGGCAATTAACCGATCTATGATCAAGCACTGTGTTTATGAAAATGTCAAATGATAAACATAATCTTATGTTTAGAAACTTCCACCGTTTGAAGTTATGAACTTGCTGGTTAGTACATTATCAATTGACTTAGAATGACAAATAAATGACTGGATCTTCTTTCATCTTTACTAGAACACACCTTCTGGTCACGTGGTAACAAAACTGACTGCAACAGACAAAGATGAATTGGATGAAGGGAAACTTCGATACATCATCGTAGAAGGCAAGTACTTATTGTTTGGATGTCACATCAATACGTTTTTTGTTAGCAATGCCCTTTTTTTATAGCTTTCTTCTTTTGCTCATGGTGTTTGAACTATTGTGTTGTAAAGGACTACATATTTTGGACTGAATGAGGCAACAGCCACATTACAGAAGTTCACCACGTAATATCAGAGTTTTGGTGCTTCACGTCGACAATATAGTTTGCAACATGCCACCTTATTGAGAAATGATGAAACATCTTGAGATGCAAAGGTACCATCTCAACATTCTTTGAGCAATGAAAGAGTAGCTTTTATGTTGCCTTGTCATTTAACTCAATTTTAAATCAAAATCCAACAAAGGGGCCCGGATAACTAAATGACAGTTGAAGCCTCCAGGGTGACCAGGGGCCCTGATAACTAGGCAGTAGTTGAAGCCTCCAGGGTGGTCAGGGCCCCTGATGACTAAACAGTAATTGAAGCCTCCAGGGTGGTCAGGGCCCCTGATGACTAAACAGTAATTGAAGCCTCCAGGGTGGTCAGGGCCCCTGATGACTAAACAGTAATTGAAGCCTCCAGGGTGTCAGGGTCTTGAATGACTAGACAGTAATTGAAGCCTCAGGGTGGTCAGGGCCCCTGATGACTAGATGGTAGTCGCAGCCTCCAGGGTGGCAGGGGCCCTGATGTCTTTATAGCAGTTGAAGCTTCCAGGGTGGCTAGGGGCCCTGATGTCTTTATAGCAGTTGAAGCTTCCAGGGTGGCCAGGGGCCCTGATGTCTTTATAGCAGTTGAAGCTTCCAGGGTGGCCAGGGGCCCTGATGACATGATGGTAGTTGCAGCCTCCACTGTGGTCAAGGGTCCTTGGTTATCTCTTGTAAGTTGTGTAATAATACGAATGTTCTCCAGAAAAAAATCTAAGCTACAAACTTTTGTAGTGGTTAACCAGAAGTGATAACACGTTAACAATGAAATAAATCTAGCAAAGATTTGGAAGAAGAAACAAAAGAAATATGCAGTAGGTGAAGCATGCTTTAGTTTTTGGAACCCTGAGTTTACATGAAGAACTCTTCATCAGAGTTTGACTATTTTATTATGGCCTGTTTGTCCTGCACTCTATGAAAACAGACTGGGTCTGAGAATCTTAATGTTAAGCCAGACATACTTTCATCTGCAAAATGACCACATCCCACTCATTGGATAACCACATACTACCCTACTGTGATTGAATAACCACAACCCACTCATTGGATAACTACATACCACCCTACTGTGACTGAATAACCACATCCCACTCATTGGATAACCACACCCCACTCATTGGATAACCACATACCACCCATTGGATAACCACATACCACCCTATTGTACTTTCAACTTAAATCCTTTTACAAAATATGCATGTCAGCTTTGTATTGGAGAACTTCCCCATGCTAGACTTTATTGCTATTCATAAACGTAACTTCAAGTTGGGAAAAAACCGATCGAAAACAACCAACCACAAACACAGACTGGGAGGATAAGTTATTAAAAGTCAGCAGTAAACAGTTTCCGATTATTTTATAGCTGGTTGTATCTAGCATGTCGTGTTAGGTTTTTATCAAATGTCCAGTATTCCTACATTCTTATTTTTACTTTAGGAAATAATGGAGGAGAGTTCCAGATTGATCTGGAAACTGGTGTTCTATCCGTTGCAAAATCTCCAGACAGAGAAACAACTCCGGTTTTTATGCTACGAATCCTGGCGGTCGACACAGCAAATAACACTGTAAGATTCTTCGTTTCGTAAATGGATTAAACTAATATATTATTGTATGTTTTGGAACATTCCATTCCACACCTCATATTATATAATCAGTATATACGATATACACAAGCCATATGTAAATATATTTAAATAGGCATGCATAGTTTAGTTCAATTGAATGTG
>NW_013679267.1:0-3852 GCF_000517525.1 Limulus polyphemus | reverse complement strand
TGTTAAATAAAAATCTTTCAAATGCAACTGTAGCTTTCCCCCCCCAATACAGTAGTTAAAGAGTAATTCTAAGTATATAGAAATAAGTAACTAGATTTTATTTTGATCTAAGTTCTGTAATTTCCATTGTATATTTTGTTAGGGACTTGCCAACGTCCACATTATCATTCTGGACGAAAACGACTGGACCCCAACGTTTTTAAACAGCACATTTGTTTTTAATGCCACAGAAGGTAAGTTAATCAATTCTTTGGCTCTCATGACATTTTGAAAGCAGTGATTCGTCTCCATGTTAACGAGTTAGACAACATTTAACGCTCTATTTGTCTTCTGAATAGGTCGAGCAAGTTTGGGAGCAGGGATTCGTCTCCCAGTTAAAGACAATGACGAGGGGAAGAATGGACAGCTGGAAGTTCTCATTGAGGAAGGAAACAGCGATAAACATTTCAGATTAGGAGTGGATGAAGAAGGAGTGAGTGGTGTTTATTGGCTCAGAACTTAAATAAAAATAAACATATATACAAGTGTACAAATATAGCGTCAAAAATATCGCGTGAAATTATCAACATAATTAATGGCATATCCTCATTATTAACTAAGCCTAATCTTATCTATATTCACAGTGATTTTCAATATCGTTCAAGTTCATATTTCCTACTGCTAGTTTCAGCTTAAAATGTTTTAGTTATAAAAATCATGGTCGTGAGAAAGCTAAATGAGCTGTTTTAGAAATAAGGTTCATAAATAAAAAAATCAAACTTTTAATAAATTTAGTTTTTCTTTTATTCAGTGATGTTTAAATAATAAAACATAACCATGGTTAACTTGCTAACAAAGTCACCTTGAAGTACCTTTCACTTTGTAACCAGCAGTTCTTGAATAGTTAGGGTGTAGAAGGATCTAATAAAACATAACCATGGTTAACTTGCTAACAAAGTCACCTTGAAGTACCTTTCACTTTGTAACCAGCAGTTCTTGAATAGTTAGGGTGTAGAAGGATCTAACAACTTTTACCTAGGTGGCGTTATCCGAAACCATATTGAACTTATAACAATATTTTGATGTCGCGCTTAACACTTTCATATTTAGTCGTCAATTATAAGTTTTGGTAATGTAGCAGTGGTTAAAGAATTACAAAAGTTTAATATATTTTAGGGCTAACAAGTTAGAACTTTACAATGTTAATAAAACCTTTCAGATGAAATGATCTCATTAGACTATCGTCAATCTTTAAATCAGTAGACACTTTACTTATAGGGAGACTGAACAAATCTATTTTATCAATCTTTAAATCAGTAGACACTTTACTTATAGGGAGACTAAACAAATCTACTTTATCAATCTTTAAATCAGTAGACACTTTACTTATAGGGAGACTAAACAAATCTACTATATCAATGTTTTAATCAGTAGACACTTTACTTATAGGGAGACTAAACAAATCTACTTTATCAATGTTTTAATCAGTAGACACTTTACTTATAGGGAGACTAAACAAATCTACTATATCAATGTTTTAATCAGTAGACACTTTACTTATAGAGAGACTAAACAAATCTACTATATCAATGTTTTAATCAGTAGACTTTTATGCAGAAACTTACCATGGAGTCATTGGATTTATTAAAATCGGGAAAAATTATTGGTCAGTAGAATGGGACCATAGCCTAGTTAGAATAATTGGGCTGTTAACTAAGACAATTCAGTATATTTTAGTATCTTATAAAGCTAAATTGGAACACTGGATTCACCAGAACGTTCTGGAAAGATACAGAACTGATGATGTAGAAATTATATTGTTTTCTAGAGGAATCTTTCATTGTAAAGCTATACAAATTTCTTTGTTGGGTAGATTTAACATGTTTTAATCTTTCATAAAAAGATTTAATAACTTTAATTTCAGGCCATATTTTCCATACGAAAAGAACTGGACAGAGAAAGTTACAACGTTGAAGATAATGCTATTCATATTGTGAAAGTTGCTGCTCGAGATAGTGGAGTGCCCCCTCGAACTGGCACAGCTCAAGTAAGTCTGTTTTCATTTTACGAAAGTGGGTGGAGTATCCCCACCCACTAGGACAAGTCATGTAAGTCTGCGTATTTTTCACTCTACGTGAGAGGGTTGAGTGTCCCCGCCCACTGGGATAAGTTAAGTAAGTCAGCTCTTTTTCACCCTATAAGAGAGAGTGGAGTGTCCCCACCCACTGGGACAACTCAAGTAAGTCTGCGTTTTTTTCACTCTACGTGAGAGGATGGAGTGTCCCCACCCACTCAAGTAAGTCTGCGTATTTTTCACTCTACGTGAGAAGGTGGAGTATCCCCACCCACTGGGACAACTCAAGTAAGTCTGTGTGTTTTTTCACTCTACGTGAGAAGGTGGAGTATCCCCACCCACTGGGACAACTCAAGTCTGCGTGTTTTTTTCACTCTACGTGAGAAGGTGGAGTATCCCCACCCACTGGGACAACTCAAGTAAGTCTGCGTGTTTTTTCACTCTACGTGAGAAGGTGGAGTATCCCCACCCACTGGGACAACTCAAGTAAGTCTGCGTTTTTTTTTCACTCTACGTGAGTGGCTATTAACTGTAATGGGGTATGATTGTTTTATTAACACTACTATCATTATTATGAAGATTAACCTTTTGTATAAGACAAAAACAACACTAGACGAAATATTCTAAGAATGTAATGAACATCTTTAGAACTTTCTTAAATGTTTTAGTTTTACAAATAGTGATAATTTCCGTTAATTTAATTGATTGATTATGATACATATTGATTGAACTGGTTGTTAGTATTGTAGTATTGTGTTGGTAAGGCTACAATCCGTTGGTTTAAGTCATTTATTAAGACACATATTGATTGAACTGGTTGTTAGTATTGTGTTGGTAGGGAAACCAACGGATTGTAGTCAATATGTATCATAATAAATGACTTCTGAACTGGTTGTTAGTATTGTGTTGGTAAGGCTACAATCCGTTGGTTTAAGTCATTCATTATGATACATATTGATTGAACTGGTTGTTTGTATTGTAGTATTGTGTTGGTAAGGCTACAATCCGTTGGTTTAAGTCATTTATTAAGATACAAACTGAACAATGAAACTGTATCAACAAACTGATCTGAACAGTGGTTTCCACATATTTTTAATAGGTTATGGTTATAATTCGTGATATCAACGATAATCCTCCGAAATTCGAAAAAGAAGTATATTACCAGTTTTTGTCTGAGAGCGCCCCCGTGGGGATAGTTTTTGAAACAGTAAAAGCAACGGACGCTGACTCTGCACGAAACACAAATCTAAGCTATTCCTTTGATCAAACTTACAAAAACGGTAAGTTGAACTTCGTTTATATTTACAATATAGATTAAATAAGTTGAACGTAGGTTAGTTGTTTCTTGGACTGTATAAACCGATTAATACAATACATATTACACAAGTTGAACGTAGGTTAGTTGTTTCTAGGGCTGATTAATACAATATAGATTACATAAGTTGAACGTAGGTTAGTTGTTTCTTGGACTGTATAAACCGATTAATACAATATAGATTACATAAGTTGAACGTAGGTTAGTTGTTTCTAGGACTGATTAATACAATATAGATTACATAAGTTGGACGTAGGTTAGTTGTTTCTTGGACTGTAGAAACCGATTAATACAATATATATTATATAAGTTGAACGTAGGTTAGTTGTTTCTTGGACTGTAGAAGCCGATTAATACAATATAGATTACATAAGTTGAACGTAGGTTAGTTGTTTCTAGGACTGTATAAACCGATTAATACAATATAGATTACATAAGTTGAACGTAGGTTAGTTGTTTCTAGGATTGTAGAAACCGATTAATA
>NW_013679266.1:6467-9458 GCF_000517525.1 Limulus polyphemus | reverse complement strand
CCCTCTTACTTTAAGTCTTGCCCTAAGTGGGTGGAGGAAAAATGAAGTACAGCGTTTGAAGACTATTAATAACACCTCTTATCCTGAGGCTCGGAAGCTATTGTTCCCTACCCCATCTCGGACATGTGCCACTGCACTACGCTACACTGCTACAATGGGAGTGCAGACGGACCTTTCCGGGCCATAGTCTGAGTCTTTTTCACGCCATGTGAGGGGTCTTCTGCCCTCCATGGATTATAGAGATGATAGATCTTCATCTACTCCAATCTCTGTCCCCACTGTTTCTTCCAGTAACTGCCTGGGTCAACCTCCTCGAGCACCAGCCTTTGGTGTCTGCTCGGGTCCTTCTTTGGCTCCTAACTGCAGGACGATCCTTCGATCACGTCCTCAGTCATTGGATTCTCACTCTGATGACAGAGATCTGCCCACTCGATCAAGGGCAGGATCCATGGAGGTCGATCGACCTCCATCTAGTAAAGAAAAACGGCGTGGTCGTAAACCGACGGGTTCTCCACCCTGTTCTTCTAAACCTACATAAAAATGGCCACTTTGATACAGTGGAACTGTCGAGGTTCTCGTTCTAATCTCGATCACATTAAGGCCTTGATTGACTCCTATCATCCCGTGTGTCTCTATTTACAGGAAACATTCCTGAAACCTGCCGATACAGTCACCTTTCGGCAGTTTTCTTTGTACTGGAATGACAGGTTGTATGATGGGCGAGTACACGGAGGGGTGACACTGCTGATCGACCAGTATGTGCCCTCCTTATCTGTGTCTCTCGATACACCCTTGAAGGCTGTAGCCATCCATGTTTCCTTGGGTAGTACCATCACTGTTTATTCTCTCTACCTGTCTCCTGGGGAGACTTATGATGAATCGGACCTTGATGCTCTCATTGACCAATTGTCATCTCCCTTTTTACTTCTGGGAGACTTTAATGGACACAACCCCCTCTGGGGTGGTGTTGATATTGATGGGAGAGGTCGTTCCATAGAGCGTATGCTCTCGGATCACGACCTTTCTCTCTTCAATACTTGAACATATGCTTATTTTCATGCACCTAGTCAGTCTTTTACTGCCATTGATCTCTCGGTTTGCTCCCCTTCACTTTTCACTCGCTTTTCTTGGATGGTCGACAGTGACCCACGGGGCAGTGATCATTTTCCTATCATTATGAGGGAGGTTGGTCATGGTCGATACCACCCGACCCGTGTGCCACGGTGGAAGCTGGACGAGACTGACTGGCCATCTTTCACCCCTCTCTCTCTGAACTTGATCCTGCCTTCGTCTGTCTGCCATCAATAGACGATTGTGTGGTGGCAGTGACTAACTGTATTGTCCAGGCAGCTGCTCATTTTATCCCTAAGACCTCGACATGTTTTCCACGGTATCCTCGTCCATGGTGGAGTCCTGCCTGCCAGGAGGCACAGAAGGCTCAAAAACGGGCCTGGGATACCTTCCGATGGTATCCCTCTCTTTCTAGCCGCATTGTTTATTAGCGGGCCCATGCCCATGCTTGGCAGGTTCGACATCAAAGCCAAAAGGAGTCTTGAATTAAGTTCATTACTAGCATCTCTTCTACCACCAGTTCCAAAACTGTATGGGACAAGATTCGGAAAGTCACTGGGAGGTATGCTTCCCATCCCCCTTTCCATCTTGCTCTCCAATGGCCAGGAAGTTGCTGATGTCCAGAACATTGCTGATGCTCTCGGTCACAGCTTTTCTCGTACATCTAGCACTTCTGTTTCTTCCCCTGCCTTCTTGGCCATAAAGTCTTGGGCAGAGCGATCGCCTTTTTCTTTTCAGGCCGATTGTCTCTATGATTATAATCGCCCCTTTACAGTGGTAGAACTCAAACTTGCTCTTCATCGATCTGGCAGTATATCGGTCGGACCTGATGATGTTCATTATTAGATGTTGCACCATCTCTCTCCTGCCTTTCTTGCTATTCCTCTGGTTATTTTTAAGTGGATCTGGCAGGAGCATGTTTTTCCTGATGCTGGGTGCCAGGCTATTCTACTCCCCTTCTCTAAACCTGGGAAGGATCCCAAGACTCCTTCTAATTATTGTCCCTTCACTTTGACTAGTTGTCTTTGTAAGGTCCTATAGAGGATGGTTAATGCTCGTCTTGTTTGGTTCCTGGAATCGTACACACTCCTCTCACCCACACAGTGTGGGTTCCGTCGACAGCAATCCACCATGGACCATCTGATTCGACTTGAAACGTCGATTAGGGAAGCCTTTCTCAAGAAAGAACACCTTGTTTCTGTGTTCTTTGATCTTGAGAAGGCTTATGACACTACATGGAGGTACAGAATTTTGCAGGACCTCCACTCCTATGGTTTGCGTGACCATTTACCCATTTTTATCTGCAATTTTTTACAGAACAGGCGATTCCAAATCCGTGTGGGTTCCACTCTTTCCCGTTCCTTCCCACAGGAACTTGGAGTCCCTCAGGGCTGTGTCTTGAGTGACACACTTTTTAGTGTTAAAATTAATGCCACTACAAATCTTCCTCGAACTGTTGCAAATGGGCTCTATGTCAACGACTTCCACATCTTGTGTCAGTCGTCGAACATGAGGTTTATTGAGTGGCAGCTTCAGACTGCCCTCAATCGGTTGTTGACATGGACCACTGCAAATGGTTTTAAATTACTTTTTCCAAAACCGATCCCGAGCTCTGTCTCAGCGATATATTTATTCGTGTGGTCCCTGAGACAAAGTTCTTGGGGCTTATCTTTGACCATAAGCTTAGCTTCATTCTGCACATCAAACAGCTTTGTGTCAAGTGTGCAAGGGCTCTGAACATCTTCTGTGTCCTCTCTTCCAGCTCTTAGGGAGCGGATCGATGTTCTATGCTCAGGATCTATCGTGCTTTGATTCGATCCAAACTGGACTATGGGTCTATGGTTCTGCCAGGACCTCGGCCCTGAAGATGCTGGACCCCATTCACCATCTGGGGCTTCGGCTCTGCACCGGTGCTTTTCA
>NW_013679266.1:4125-5467 GCF_000517525.1 Limulus polyphemus | reverse complement strand
GTTGTGTGGCCATTTACCCATTTTTATTCAAAACTTTTTACTGAACACGCGATTCCAAGTCCGTGTGGGTTCAACTCAATAACATCTTGATGTGTTAACCTGATCAAAACATGGTCATCTTGGGCAGTAGATTCAGGATTCTGGATACAGTTTACTGAGGTGCCCTACTGTTCTGGCAATGTCTGTTCGCTTCATATCATTTCTGGACAGTCGAACAAGTTGACTCCCTATAACTTCTGGCTCGTGACGAGGCATGACTCTACACCAAGTACAGAGAAATTTTCTGAACAAAACGTTGATCTGTTTGTGTGTTTTGACGAACAAATGCTCAAAACAACTTATATATACCAGAATAACAACCCGTATATGTTTGTCCGATCATACACTACCTTCTATGTTACTACTCGGGCATTTACTCAATAAATACTCCATGCATGTAGACAATAACATCAATATAGAACAGTATGCAAATATTTTGGCCACGACTGTAGTACAACGTTTCTTTTAAATTCTTTAATGATAATACTATAGTAATACTTCAGAACGAAAAATTTACCATGCAAGAATAATAAGTTTTAGTTTCTTTATTCCAGAACTTGGGTTTATATGTAAACTATACACAATTAAATAATATATATAATTAACTTTTTATTGTTATCACTTTTGCAGCTTGTGTTCTTCTGTCTTATTATCTGAAATGTTTTTTCAGGCTTCAGACCTTCACCCAGCTGATCTAAACGGGAAAGCTGACCCTTACATAGTAATCAATCTAGGCTCGAAACGAACGAGTGATAAAGAGAATTACATTTCCAAGCAATTAAACCCCATCTTCGGGAAGTAAGTTTGATTTTAACTGAGTGATATTTTAACCGTTTATACTGTTCTATGGTATGTCTGTTTATCGGCAGTAACACCAAATTTTGGATTCCATTCCTGCTGTGAACCCAATGCAAACTGTCCATTGTGTAGCTTTACATTTAAAAACCAAGAAAGAAACTTTTCCATTATATTTTTTTCCTTTTGTCGTTACTGTAAAAAAGAAAAGCCCTGAATGTACATTAGACTAGATAGTTAGGAAGTTTGCTCAGTGTGTGTTGGGAAATTGTTATAGTATATGCTCCCTGTATTTATACAAAACAGTAAAGTAAAATTGAAAAAAGGTTTCTGATATTTCACAAAGGCAAGGCTTAGATCTGATGTAATTCCAGACCTAATTCTAAAGTAACGTTAAGCCTATCAAATAAAATGTTGACTTTTATGTAGTATTAGGCTTAATGATAAGTGAAGGTTTAGGCTGATTGTTAAATTTATATATATATATATATATATATAGCACAAAAAA
>NW_013679266.1:0-3210 GCF_000517525.1 Limulus polyphemus | reverse complement strand
GTCCGTTATCTAACTACTCTTAGGTTGCTGGGCCAATCTCAACCAAACTTTGTTGGATAATAGTTTTGAACAAGAGACATGTTAATAGGTGGTTCACAACCCCTCCACCCTCCGTTATTGCTGTTATTTAGCATTTATTATCTTTGACTTAAGTTAACGTTAACTACATTCATAGATGGCGCTACATCCTTACACAAAAACTATATTAAGTTTTCTATAAAACTACATACACACAGTGTGAGGGTAGCGCACTATCACTCTATACGGAAGAAAACAATGAAAGAAATGGCCGCCAATACTGCAATACTCCAGAAACTCAGCTGAAGTTTCTACTCCAACAGCCACCATAAGGTTGATATAAAGAGCCGTTTCTTGAGTTATACCCACTTCCTACTCTGACCCGTGACATTTCAACTTCAGCCAGTAACACACTTCCACATGAAGAACTGGGTGTTGAAATCTGGTAACAGAAAGCACCCCTACCCTCACTACTTTTCCGATACCTCTCCCTACAAAGTTACCCTGACCCTCCCACAGTGTATACCATGTTTTAAATATATACATAGTGAGTTCTTAAAGCTTATACAAAACCTTTTGGTGAGGTAGTAATGAACACTGTAATAATATGTTATATTATAAATAAATTGTGTGAAAGTTAGGATGTTTGTGTTATTTATGATAGCATCCATTCACACATTTGTTATAAAGTTTGTACCCCAAAAGACGGATACCTCAGCTTGCATTTGATGAAAGAAGTAAACTTGGTATGGATAAAACAGATTTATATAATACTTGGCAGTAACATCTATTTAGCATATATTTCGTTATGTAGTATCAACTAAGACTGGTCTCATTACAAGTCATATTATCTCTTGTTATTTCGAATTTTACATACCTTACAAGTATACCAGAATTAAATTCAGACTGGTTCTATTATAAGTCAGTACATCTGTTATTAATTGGATTTGTAACGTATATATATCTGCCAGATATCAAGTGAGTATACGTATATTATATACCTGACACCTGAAATCTAACAATACTGTGATATAACAATGTTGTTTACAAATTAAGTGCCAATGTATTACAGGTGTTTCGAGTTTGAGGCCACGTTCCCACAAAACTCCTTGCTTACAGTGCAGATCTTTGACTGGGATCTCCTTGGAAGCGATGACTTGATTGGAGAAACCAAGATAGACCTGGAGAACCGGTTTTACAGTCGCCACCGCGCCACCTGTGGAATAGCTCAGCGATATGAAACGTAAAACGATACAATTTTATTTATGTGACATCATTATTATAATATTTAGAATACATTAATTAATCACTTTTTACCAAGGTAGATTACTGAAGTTTTTCATAATAGAATTAATTACAGACCACAAAAAGAAAACTCAGTTGTACAGTATTTTCCTAAAACAGATTCAATCAGCTCTCTGCCATGTTTTACGCATTCTTGCAAACTTAGCGCCTTTACTGGATTCGGGCATTGATTTAAAATGTTATTTTAAAATATTACAAACCACATAATATTATGTTATTCCTTTTTCGGTTTTCAAAGTATGCAAATCTAGACTCTTAGTATAGAAATAGTGGTCCTACCAAAACATTAAAGACAATGCAGGTTAGTTTCGGATCTTACAGCCAGTTGTTATGGGCATTAAATTGAATTAGAGGTTCGATTCCGTAGAGTCCAACAACGAGTTTTCTTCACAGGTCCGGGCCTAACCAGTGGCGGGATCCCATGAAACCAACACAAATTCTAACTAAGCTCTGTAAGGACAACAGACTGGACGGACCACATTTCATGCATAACCGAATAACCATAGGAAACCAAGTTTTCACTTTCCGTGTTGAAAATGAAGATGAAGGTAAGCATTTCTTGATGAACACTTGTATTTTATCAATTAATATCAATGAACTGTAGATAATCATTTCTAGATGAACACGTGCATTTTATAAATTAATATCAATTAACTGTAGATAAACATTTCTTGATGAACACTTGTATTTTATAAATTAATATCAATAAACTGTAGATAAACATTTCTAGATGAACACTTGTATTTTATAAATTAATATGAATTAACTGTAGATAAACATTTCTAGATGAACACTTGTATCTTATAAATTAATATCAATGAACTGTAGATAATCATTTCTAGATGAACACGTGTATTTATAAATTAATATCAATAAACTGTAGATAAACATTTCTTGATGAACACTTGTATTTTATAAATTAATATCAATGAACTGTAGATAAACATTTCTAGATGAACAAACGTATCTTATAAATTAATATCAATGAACTGTAGATAATGTTAATTTACTGTAGATGAACATTTCTAATCATATTTATATATCTTATAATACATGATGTACTTCACAGATCTATACTTCTGTATACACTCAACCCTCCCTTACTATATGGTGACATCAGCAATACTTTCCTAGTCCTACATATATTTTTAATGAAATATAAAAAGCTTACCTCACACACACACACACGTTAGTCTTTTAATTATTAAGACATCATGACCTACTAGCAGCCTAAGATGTGCTCCTCCTGTTATAAAAAAATATCAAACTTTACACACATGGTAAGATTACAATAATAATAATATTCGTATTATTTTTCTAATTATTGAAATTGCTAATTTATAAACAAGACTTGTTTCATTTCTAATGTGTAAAGTAGTTTTGTTTCATTCGAGCATATACATTTTATTTGTAAAATCAAACCAAATCATCCATTCGTGTTTTGATATCAACAGGTACAAGGGTTAGTGAAGAACATACAGCACTCGCTGTTCTCCATCGCTGGGATCAAATTGTGAAAATTGGATACAAGTTAGTTGAGGAGCATGTGGAAACAAGGCCACTGTACCATCCTGATAAACCAGGTATCGAACAGGTAGATGCCATTATTATTCTGTACAAGGTTATTACTTGATGTGTTGTACCACCAGGTATTAAACAGGTACATATCTCCATTATTCTGTACAAGGTTATTACTTGATGTGTTGTACAACCAGGTATTAAACAGGTACATATCTCCATTATTCTGTACAAGGTTATTACTTGATGTGTTGTACAACCAGGTATTAAACAGGTTGATATCTCCATTATTCTGTACAAGGTTATTTATTACTTGATGTGTTGTACAACCAGGTATTAAACAGGTTGATATCTCCATTATTCTGTACA
>NW_013679265.1:7507-9407 GCF_000517525.1 Limulus polyphemus | reverse complement strand
GAGTCGCCCCAGTGTCACGTAGTATAGGATTGCTAGTGTCATTTGTCAAAGACACAGAATCAACACATACAAAAGGTCTAAATTTCTCCATGATTACATCAGCCTCTATATCAGTGGCCATATCAACAACATCGGTTGATCTGGTGAAACCACGTCCATGTGTGGACACAAACGCACTGGATGTTGTCTCCTTTTCTTTTTTAAACACCAACAATCGGACATAACACGACCAGGTTTTTTTTACAAAAATAGAAGACAGGCCTTGATTGTTTTAAAGAAGTTTTATCCTGACTGTCAAAATATGTCGAACCAGAGGAGCTGGATTTTTTAGAAAAATCCCCAACTTCAGTGGATTGAACAGATACAGGTTTTTATTGAGATGGTAGAAATTTGTTTTTATGAAAAGATGTTTTATGTGTTATAGTCATTGGAAAGAGCGGCTGGTTCCTGTACCGTTTCAACTTTCTTTTCATCCAAGTAAGTTTTGAAGTCGTCACTTGCACAACGTTTAAATTCTTCAATTAGGCATAATTGTCTTAGTTTGTCGAAACTATTGCCAATGTGCATCGAACTGCACCATCGATCAAAATAAACCTCTTTTTTCGTGGGCAAGTTCCATACAAGTTTGCTTATCTTGTATGCAATAATCTCGAAACTTTTGGCGATAAGCCTCTGGTACTAACTCGTATGCTTTGAGAATAGCAGCCTTAACCTTATCATAATTCGTACAATCTTCTAGAGAGAGAGCGGCATAAGCTTTTCTGCTTTACCAGTTAACACACTTTGTAATAATAAAGGACATTTTTTGGTGGATCATTTCATGGTTTGGGCAACCTTCTCAAAATGTTAGAAATATTTATCAACTTCATTTTCATTGAACGGTGGTACTTTAACATATTGATTAAGTTCAAAGTTGTCATTTTGCCTTGGTCAATCAGTGTTGAGTCTAATTTCCATTTCCTTCAGCCTAATTTCTTTTTCGGCTTCAATACGAGTTTGTGCTTTCTCAGCTTCAATATGAGCCTGTTCGAGCTCGAGTTGTTTGAGTTTTAGCTAGATCTCTAATTTATCTTTATTACTCAACCCCAATTGGCTAGTAGAGACACTAGAGTATTCCTCAGGCAACAAATCATAAACGACTAGTATTTCAATAATACGCTTTTTTAGTTCATTTTTTCTCATTGATCTTTTAACTTCTAATTCTAAAACTGGCAATTTCGAGCAATTCATTTTGCTTATATTTTTCTAGATGTTCTATGAAGGGTGATACAAGAAAATATTGATAATCAGACATGATCAAATCTTGTTGGCACTGATAAATATAAATTCAATTGTGATTTAAATTTTAATTCAAATCGAATTTTGTCTCCGATTCAGATCTCGGACACGAGCCCCCAATTTATTATGTTACATATTTGAATTTCAAATGGTTTGAAATTGAATTAACTGATAATTTGTATTTAGTAGTTAAATAAAGCCCATATATTACAGTTTCTGATATTTGCCAACAAGATTGATATAAAGTTTTCTTTTATACAAATACGTTCTAATATACACACAACAATATAATTTACAATAACAGTTATTACAGATAGTTATTACAAACAATGATTTATAAACAAAAGTTTCACAAACTTACAAGCAATATAAAGTCTTCTTTCTAGTCTGGAACTTCCTTGATATCTTATCGTTCACGATGAGCGAGTTAATAACGAGTTGAAATTGGCTTAACAGAAAGCTAGCTAGCCATGTAGTCTTCATTGTTCATACACCTATTAGAGATTGAGTTTCCAACGATGAAGTTAGGTAATGTTTTCGTAAAAATACTAATGTCCGATGAGAATCCACTGAAGTTAAATGGGTCGTAATGTTTGAACTTTGTAAATGCTCCTGGTCAAAT
>NW_013679265.1:3754-6632 GCF_000517525.1 Limulus polyphemus | reverse complement strand
AGTTAAATGACGAAAAATTAGGTGTCTATTTACTTGTGACTACTCAGTGTATATATTTATAATACATTATTCAAAGGATTATACAACTTCAATAATCATTACAATATAGAATACAACCAATACAAATCACCTTATGATCATGAAATTACATAGTACATGAAAGTAAATCAGGTGAAATGTTATCAACCCTTGTGACATGGATTATCTTCCAACCATATTCTCATAGTGATAAACTGCAATTTAACAACCTTATGTTTTGTTGTTTTTGTTTTGTTTGTGTGTGTGTTCTGTCTTTTTCTTTCTTTTTTTATTAGATATCCCATAGTGGGTAACAATACTAAGACCATTTCCTCAGGATGGAACTTACGTTCTTCAAAATCTGGGATAGGTTTTAAAGAAGCAATAGGGATTTTATGGTTAGGTATTCCGACCAGCTGACATGTATGACAATGTTTGCAAAACTAAGAAACATCTTGCCTATTTTGTGGCCAAAAGAAGTGTCTCATAATTTTGTCATGTGGCTTGTTGACACCTAAATTACCTCCCATGGGGGTTCATGAGCAATTTTCAATATTTCAGAATAGTGTGCTTTGGGAACAACGATTTGATAAATAACAGCCCAGTCCTCTGAAGCTAGCATATCTGGTGGTCTCCATTTCCTCATAAGCACACCATTTTTGAAAAAAATAACCAATTGGAACTTTCACCAGTTCATCTTTTGGGAGTGCATATTTAAATAGTGAAGATATCTGCAGATCTTTTTCTTGCTCAGTGATCAGTTTACTTTTAGTAAATGGAACTTCACTGGTGAATCAGATCCCTAACGTCCATCGTTGTTCTTCACGAAAGAATCATCGGAAGGATAATTATCCACAAGAACCTCGTCGGATCCACAAAATGGTTGAGACAAATCTATAATATCGTCCTCTGAATCCATGTCTATCATTTGTTTTTTGCTTAATTTCTTAGCCTGAGCTCGAGTCACAGCACACGAGGGAAACACATCGGGATTATCCTCAAGAACAACATCATCCTTAGATGAAACAGTGAATGGCTCACTAACCATTTTAGGTTCGGCAACAACTTTGCCAAATCGTTTCCCAACAACAATGATACACCCTTAATTGGCAGAGTAGGTCTGACTTCAACCACAACTGGTCCCGAAACTAGGTCTGATGCTAAATAAATGTTATCAAGAGGAACATTAACAAAGCCACCCTCAATACCGTGAGCAATAACAGACTCACCAGTGGCAGAACTCGAATCTAAAGGCAATATACTTTCTAACAACAATGATTGAGTCGCCCCAGTATCACGTAGTATAGGGTTGCTAGTGTCATTTGTCAAAGACACAGAACCAACACACACAAAAGATCTAAATTTCTCCATGATTACATCAGCCTCTATATCAGTGGCCATATCAACAACATCGGGTGATCTGGTGAAACCACGTCCATGTGTGGACACAAACGCACTGGATGTTGCCTCCTTTTCTTTTTCAAACACCAACAATCGGACATAACACGACCAGGTTTTTTTACTAAAAATGGAAGACAGGCCTTGATTGTTTTAAAGAAGTTTTATCCTGACTGTCAAAACATGTCGAACCAGAGGAGCTGGATTTTTTAGAAGAATCCTCAACTTCAGTGGATTGAACTGATACAGGTTTTTATTGAGATGGTAGAAATTTGTTTTTATGAAAAGTTGTTTTATGTGTTAAAGTATAGTCATTGGAAAGAGCGGCTGGTTCCTGTACCGTTTCAACTTTCTTTTCATCTAAGTAAGTTTTGAAGTCGTCACTTGCACAACGTTTAAATTCTTCAATTAGGCATAATTGTCTTAGTTTGTCGAAACTGTTGCCAATATGCATCGAACTGCACCATCGATCAAAATAAACCTCTTTATTGTGTGCAAATTCCATATAAGCTTGCCTATCTTGTATGCAATAACCTCGAAACTTTTGGTGATAAGCCTCTGGTACTAACTCGTATGCTTTGAGAATAGCAGCTTTAACCTTATCATAATTCGTACAATCTTCTAGAGAGAGAGCGGCATAAGCTTTTCTGCTTTACCAGTTAACACACTTTGTAATAATAAAGGACATTTTTTGGTGGATCATTTCATGGTTTGGGCAACCTTCTCAAAATGTTAGAAATATTTATCAACTTCATTTTCATTGAACGGTGGTACTTTAACATATTGATTAAGTTCAAAGTTGTCATTTTGCCTTGGTCAATTAGTGTTGAGTCTAATTTCCATTTCCTTCAGCCTAATTTCTTTTTCGGCTTCAATACGAGTTTGTGCTTTCTCAGCTTCAATATGAGCTTGTTCGAGCTCGAGTTGTTTGAGTTTTAGCTAGATCTCTAATTTATCTTTATTACTCAACCCCAATTGGCTAGTAGAGACACTAGAGTATTCCTCAGGCAACAAATCATCAACGACTAGTATTTCGATAATACGCTTTTTTAGTTCATAGTTTTTCATTGATCTTTTAACTTCTAATTCTAAAACTTTGGCAATTTCGAGCAATTCATTTTCCTTATATTTTTGTAGTTGTTCTAGGAAGGGTGATACAAGAAAATCTTAATGATCAGAAATGATCAAATCTTGTTGGCACTGACAAATATAAATTCAATTGTGATTTAAATTTTAATTCAAATCGAATTTTGTCTCCGATTCAGATCTCGGACACGAGCCCCCAATTTATTATGTTACATATTTGAATTTCAAATGGTTTGAAATTGAGTTAACCGATAATTTGAATTTAGGATGACGTTAGGTAAAGTTTTAGTAAAAATACTAATGTCCAATGAGAATCCACGGAAGTTAAATGGGTTGTAATGTTTGAACTTTGTAAATGCTCCTGGTCAAATATCTG
>NW_013679265.1:0-2778 GCF_000517525.1 Limulus polyphemus | reverse complement strand
GAGAGACATATATAAAGCTGAAAACCGAGTTTCCGTACAAATCAACATACAAGTGGAGGGACAGCAGCTAGTAAATGTCACCTAAAGTTAACTCTTGTCCAGGGTTGTTCGAAAAAAGAAAGGACCCCGGAAGAGGTTCGATTCCCCGCGGTGGACACAGCCGATAGCCCGAAGTGTCTTTGCCCTACAAAAGCACAAACACACTCGAAAAAAATATTAAATTGTTGACATTTTTTTTGAAAAATGTACTCTTACTTACTGTATACTGGTTTATCAATTTATCCAGTAAGTAAAATGTTTTTCCACAAAAGATAGAATAAACAATATAAATCATGTTATTCAAAACTATTTAAACAAAAATATTTCTATTCGACCCAACTGGAGAGTCATTAGATAACACAGCACATTTCTTAGGCCTGTCATGTACCTGTAACGTGTCTTCAAGCCTGTATGTGAATCTTTGTATTTCTTAGGGTAGAAGTATTGAAGGCCTTTATTTTTTTTATGGTGGATAAATTAATATAAATGTCCTAAATAATATTTAGATTATATTCGATCTAACACTAGGTGGCTAACAGTTTGCGTAAAAGACAATGCAAATTTATAATTACGTCATTTTTAAATATCAAGAAATATGTGCTGAATTATTGTACTGAACCTATAACTGTAGGACAACTTAAAATATACTCGAGAAGATAAACAGGGGTGAGGAACTGGGTGTGAAGGAAAGTATACTGATCAATACGCTTAAATCAAGATTCAATGAATAATACTGTAATCAGGGATTAAACAAATACTTTTCAAAAATCCAAATCGGATGCATTCCGGCAGAAGAATATTAACAATTACAAATGAACAAAACTGTGACAAAAATACAAACGTTTAACCTTCGTATATTTTATGGAAAAATAAATTAAATGTGGAAATAAAGGTGAAATGATATATTTCAATGAAAATAAATCTAAAGCCTTTGATAGTATTGTTGCGTCAGCGAGGTCACGTGACTAGTGTAACAGTATCAAATTGTGACAAAACTTTTAGAATAAACCTGAGTCGGGTGTTTCTTTTCTCCAGACTTATAATAATGTTAAAGATGATCATAATTATAATAGAAAAAAACACAAACACCAAACTTCAAGGTTTAAAAGTCTTTATAACAATTGTCTTTTTTAAAGGCTTTATATTTTCATCAAAATATTATAGATCGGTGAAAAAAAAACATCAAGGCTTAAACATATTATTTAAACTAAACGAACATTACAAATTACAATACAGAATGTTATCAGGTATTCAAAGTCTCAGAACTTTGAAAATAAAAAATGTTTCTTAAACGTGCTGGGCTTCAAATATTAGAAGTTTGATGAAAACATGTCTTTCTGAAAAGCCTGAACAAGTTGCATCTTTCCTTCAGATTTAAGAATGGACGAACAAAACATAACAAATGTCTTGACAGATAGAAACTGCACTCAGAAAATTTCTTTACCTCACACGCGAAAAATAGTTAAAACGTTAAAATGAAGTTTGAGAGTTTTGTGCTAAAGGCTGATTTTTTTATTTATTTTTAACGCGTGATTCGATTTCATATCAGTTATTTAGATTAATTGTGGCGATTTATTAAAGTGACGGATGAGCATAGGTTCAAACATGGATAGTCAAATCAATACTTCCGGAAAAGCCGTGTGTGTGAACCGGAAACGGAAAGCTAGAAGAAAGGAAAGAGAGGATGTGCTACGCTATCTGTAAGTAAACATGTAAGTTATATTCTTTGAAGAGAAGGAACAAGAAATGTGTGTGTGTGTGTGTGTGTGTGTGTGTGTGTGTGTGTGTTGTTGTATTAAGACACACTGCATGACACACTGTGTTATTAACAGGAGTGATAGCTTAGCAATTTTCCACCTTCTATGTCTCGGACTGTGGTAATCCAAACTACCACATATTTTCAGTGGATGTGCTCTACTGGACCCTTACTTCACTTACCAAACTTCAAGGTAATTCCATTAATAAATACACGACATATAAAATCTACAATTTTGATTGACGTTTTCCTTTTTTTTTTCTTCGCACCGAAAGAACGGAAATTTATTTGATAGAAAAACATACTGGAGTTTTATGTTCAACTTGGTGGGTAAAACAAAATACGAGGCCTAGCTAATTAATGAATGAATATTTGCTGTAGCTACCAATGTGGCCGACAATTTTGATTTCATTCCTTTAAGTCGTACGCTCAATACTTTTTTTTGGCTGCACTTTTTTTTCATACCTAAGCTGTTTTTGAATAGATTAATTAGGGAGAGAAGTGAGGAGTTACACATTAGTATTGGTTACTGTGTTGCTGTTTGATTTTATTTGGGGGGGGGGGATTCGTTACGAATAACATAGGATACCTTTACTTGTTTCATCACCTGTATATCTTTAACCCTAAAAATGCATCTGGTAAAAGAACGGTTTACAACAATTACATGTATTTCCATTGTTTACCTCTAGCTGAACAACCTTGCAAACAACAATTGGCTGTGGATTCTGAAACACCTGTAAATCTTGCTACTTTACATTACGTCATCAGACACGTCTACTGAGGAAGGAGATTAAGATGTTGGTGAAAGTTTTATTCTCTTCATACTCTAGTCTGGTGCTATCAGGTAAGGACTAAACTTATCTCACATAATTTTAAACTTTTCTTCACTCTATACACATATAAGTGCCAGTTTATCTGTCTGTCTAAACGTCCAATATCTATATATCTGTCTCTTCTGTCTATCGTCCGATATACCTGTCTAT
>NW_013679264.1:7740-9789 GCF_000517525.1 Limulus polyphemus | reverse complement strand
TTTACCATATATATATCGTTGTGAATGTTTAACCAGAAGATTTATTTATCATATATATATCGATGTGAATGTTTAATCAGAAGTTTTATTTACCATGTATATGTATATCGTTGAGAATGTTTAATCAGAAGTTTTTATTTACCATATATATATCGTTGTGAATGTTTAACCAGAAGATTTATTTATCATATATATATATATAAATGTGAATGTTTAATCAGAAGTTTTTATTTACCATATATATCAATGTCGATGTGAATTTTTAAACAAAAGTTTTTATTTACCATATATATATACATATTTATATATATATATCGTTTAGAATGTTTAATCAGAAGTTTCTATTTACCAGATATATATACATTGATGTGAATTTTTAATCAGAAGTTTTTATTTACCATATACATATATATACATATCGTTGTGAATTTTTAATTCTTCTGACGAAACATTTACAACGATATATATATCTTGTGATTAAACATTTAGACCGATATATAGATAAATAGATGGTAAATAAAATCTTGTTAACTATGTATATACATGTACATGGTAAATAAAAACTTCTCTTAAAAATTCACATAGATATATATATATCGTAAATAAAAAGTGAATTTTTAATAAGAAGATTTTTTATCATATATATATCAATGTGAATGTTTAATTAGTATTTTTTATTTACCATATATATTTATCGATGTGATTGTTTAATCAGGAGTTTTTATTTATCATATATATACATATTTATATATATATATCGTTTAGAATGTTTAATCAGAAGTTTCTATTTACCAGATATATATACATTGATGTGAATTTTTAACAGAAGTTATTATTTACCATATATTTATATGTGTCGTTGTAAATGTTTACTCAGAAGTTTTTATTTACCATATATATATATATATATATCGTTGTGAATTTTTAATAAGAAGATTTTATTTACCATCTATTTATCTATATATCGGTCTAAATGTTTAATCACAAGATATATATATCGTTGTAAATGTTTAATCAGAAATTTTATTTAATATGTATATCTATATCGTTGTGTATGTAATCATAAAGTTTTATTTACCATCTAAAATTTATATATATATATTTTCTGATTAAACATTTAGATCGTGTTCTGATTAAAAATTCACAACGATATATATATAGTAAAAAACTTCTGAGTAAAAATTTACAACTATATATATATATGGTAATTAAAATTTTATTTACCATATATATATATATCGTTGTGAATTTTTAATTAGAAGTTTTTATTTACCATATATATATATATTGATGTTAATATTTAATCAGTAGATTTATTTACCATATAAAGAAGACACAGGTTTTAACAATATGTACTGTCATGAAGAAGACACAAGATTTAACAATAATGTGTACTCTCAATAAGAAGACACAAGTTTTAACAATACTGTGTACAGTCAATAAGATAACACAAGATTTAACAATACTGAGTACTATCATTAAGAAGACAATAGATTTAACAATACTGTGTACTGTGAATAAGAAGACAAAATATTTAACAATACTATGTACTGTGAATAAGAAAACACAATATTTAACAATAATGTGTATTGTCAAAAAGAAGACACAAGATTTAACAATACTGTGTACTGTCAATAAGATGACACCCGATTTAAAGATACAGTGTACTATCAATAAGAAGACAAAAGTTTAACAATACTGTGTATTGTCAATAAGAATACACAATATATAACAATACTGTGTAGTGTCAAAAAGAAGCTACATGATTTACCAATACTGTGTAATATCAATAAGAAGACACACGATTTAACAATACTGTGTACTGTCAATAAGAAGACACAATATCTAACAATACTGTGTACTGTCAATAAGAAGACACAAGATTTAACAATACTGTCTACTATCAAAAAGAAGACACAAGATTTAACAATACTGTGTAGTTTCAATAAGATAACATAAATTTTAACAATACTGTGTACTGTCAATAAGTAGAAACAAGATTTAACAATACTGTATACTATCAAAAAGAAGACACAAGATTTAACAATA
>NW_013679264.1:5663-6847 GCF_000517525.1 Limulus polyphemus | reverse complement strand
AAGAAGACGCAAGATTTAACAATACTTTGTACTATCATAAAGAAGACAAAAGATTTAACAATACTGTATACTATCTCTTGTGTCTTCTATTTGTTAAAAATACTGTGTAGTGTCAATAAGATAACATAAATTTTAACAATATTGTGTACTGTCAATAAGTAGAAACAAGATTTAACAATACTGTATACTATCAAAAAGAAGACACAAGATTTAACAATAATGTGTATTGTCAAAAAGAAAACACAAGATTTAACAATACTGTGTAATGTCAATAAGAAGACACACGATTTGACAATACTGTGTAATGTCAATAAGAAGACGCAAAATTTAACAATACTTTGTAAACAGTATTGTTAAATCTTGTGTCTTCTTAATGACAGTACATATTGTTAAATCTTGTGTCTTCTTAATGATAATACTATCAAATAGAAGACACAAGATTTAACAATACTGTGTAGTGTCAATAAAATAACATAAGAATACACAGTATTTTTAAATCTTTTGTTTTCTTATTAATAGTACACTGTATCGTTAAATCCTGGTGTCTTCTTGTTGACAGTACACAGTATCGTTAAATCTTGTGTCTTCTTATTGACGATTAAACATTCACATCGATATATATATATATATATATGGTTATTAAAACCTCTGGTTAAACATTCACAACGATATATATATATATATATATATGTAAATCTTAGGGTTTGTTATTGACAGTACACAGTATTGTTAAATATATAAACACTTCTGAGTAAAAATTCACATCGATATATATATATAAGGTAAATGAAAACTTCTACCATATATATTATGGTAAATAAAAACTTCTGTTTAAAAATTCACATCGATATATATATATATATGGTAAATAAAAACCTGTGATTAAAAATCCACATCTATTATATATATATATATGTTTTTAAATAAAACTTCTGTTTAAAAATTCACATCGATATATATGTGTATATATATATATCGTTGTAAATTTTTACTCAGAAGTTTTTAACCAGAAGTTTTATTCACCATATATACATATCGGTGTGAATTTTCAATCAGAAGTTCATATTTACTGTGTATATATATATATATATATATCGATGTGAATGTTTAATCAGAAGTTTGTATTTACCATATATAGATATATATCGATGTGGATTTTTAATCAGAGGTTTTTATTTACCATA
>NW_013679264.1:3893-4960 GCF_000517525.1 Limulus polyphemus | reverse complement strand
AAGACAAAAGATATAACGATACTGTGTACTGTCACTAAGAAGACACAAGACTTAACGGTACTGTGTACTTTCAGTAAGAAGACATAAGATTTAACGATACTGTGTACTGTCAATAAGAAAACACAAGATTTAACGATACTGTGTACTGTCAATAAGAAGACCAAGATTTAAAAATACTGTGTACTCTCAGTAAGAAGACACAAGATTTAACTATACTGTGTACTGTCAATAAGAAGACACAAGATTTAAAAATACTGTGTACTCTCAGTAAGAAGACACAAGATTTAACTATACTGTGTACTTTCAATAAGAAGACACAAGATTTAACGATACTGTGTACTGTCATTAAGAAGACGCAAGATTTAACAATACTGGGTACTTTCAATAAGAAGACACAAGATTTAACGATACTGTGTACTGTCAATAAGAAGACACACGATTTAACAATACTGTGTACTGTCAATAAGAAGACACAAGATTTAACGATACTGTGTACTTTCAAAAAGAAGACATAAAGTATTGTTAAATCTTTTCTCTTCTTATTGACAGTACACAGTATAGTTAAATCTTGGTCTTCTTATTGACAGTACACAGTATCGTTAAATCTTGTGTTTTCTTATTGACAGTACACAGTATCGTTAAATCGTCAATAAGAAAACACAAGATTTAACGATACTGTGTTCTGTCAATAAGAAGACACAAGATTAAACAATACTGTGTACTGTCAATAAGAAGACACAAGATTTAACAATACTGTGTACTGTCAATAAGAAGACACAAGATTTAGAAATACTGTGTACTTTCAATAAGAAGACACAAGATTTAACGATACTGAGTACTGTCAATAAGAAAACGCAAGATTTAACAATACTGGGTACTTTCAATAAGAAGACACAAGATTTAACGATACTGTGTACTGTCAATAAGAAAACGCAAGATTTAACAATACTGGGTACTTTCATTAAGAAGACACAAGATTTAACGATACTGTGTACTGTCAATAAGAAGACGCAAGATTTAACAATACTGGGTACTTTCATTAAGAAGACACAAGATTTAACGATACT
>NW_013679264.1:0-3256 GCF_000517525.1 Limulus polyphemus | reverse complement strand
CTGTCAATAAGAAGACACAAGATTTAACAATACTGTGTACTGTCAATAAGTAGACACAAGATTTAACAATACTGTGTACTGTTAATAAGAAGATCAATATTTAACAATACTGTGTACTGTCAATAAGAAGACACAAATTTAACAATACTGTGTACTATCAAAAATAAGACACAAGATTTAACAATACTGTGTAGTGTCAATAAGAAGACATAAAACTGAACAATACTGTGTACTATCATTAAGAAGACACAGGATTTAACAATATGTACTGTCATTAAGAAGACACAAGATTTAACAATAATGTGTACTCTCAATAAGAAGACACAAGATTTAACAATACTGTGTACAGTCAATAAGATGACACAAGATTTAACAATACTGAGTACTATCATTAAGAAGACAATAGATTTAACAATACTGGGTACTGTGAATAAGAAGACAAAATATTTAACAATACTGTGTACAGTCAATAAGATGACACAAGAATTAACAATACTGAGTACTATCATTAAGAAGACAATAGATTTAAAAATATTGTTTACTGTGAATAAGAAGACAAAATATTTAACAATACTGTGTACTGTCAATAAGAAGACGCAAGATTTAACAATTCTGTGTACTACCAAAAAGAAGACACAAGATTTAACAATACTGTTTAACTCTTGTGTATTCATATTGACACTACCAATACGGTGTACTATCATAAAGAAGATAAAAAATTAAAAATATGTGCTGTCAATAAGAAGACACAAGATTTAACAATAATGTGTACTCTCAATAAGAAGACACAAGATTTAACAATAATGTGTACTCTCAATAAGAAGACACAAGATTTAACAATACTGTGTACAGTCAATAAGATGACACAAGATTTAACAATACTGTGTAATGTCAATAAGAAGACACAAGATTTAACAATACTGTGTACTGTCAATAAGAAGACGCAAGATTTAACAATACTGTGTACTACCAAAAAGAAGACACAAGATTTAACAATACTAAATCTTGTGTCTTAACAATACTGTGTACTGTCAATAAGAAGACGCAAGATTAAACAATACTTTGTACTATCATTAAGAATACACAAGATTTAACAATATGTACTGTCAATCAGAAGACACAAGATTTAACAATAATGTGTACTCTCAATAAGATGACACAAGATTTAACAATACCGTGTAATGTCAATAAGAAGACACAAGATTTAACAATATTGTGTACTGTCAATAAGAAGACGCAAGATTAAACAATACTTTGTACTATCATTAAGAATACACAAGATTTAACAATATGTACTGTCAATAAGAAGACTCAAGATTTAACAATAATGTGTACTCTCAATAAGAAGACACAAGATTTAACAATATGTACTGTCAATAAGAAGACACAAGATTTAACAATAATGTGTACTCTCAATAATAAGACACAAGATTTTACAATACTCTGTACTGTCAATAAGAAGACACAATATTTAACAATACTGTGTAATGTCAATAAGAAGACACAAGATTTAACAATACTGTGTACTGTCAATAAGAAGACGCAAGATTTAACAATACTTTGTACTATCATTAAGAAGACACAAGATTTAACAATACTGTATACTATCAAATAGAAGACACAAGATATAACAATACTGTATAGTGTCAATAAGATAACATAAGATTTAACAATACTGTGTACTGTCAATAAGTAGACACAACATTTAACAATACTGTATACTATCAAATAGAAGACACAAGATTTAACAATAATGTGTATTGTCAAAAAGAAAACAGAAGATTTAACAATACTGTGTAATGTCAATAAGAAGACACACCATTTGACAATACTGTGTAATGACAATAAGAAGACACAAGATTTAACAATACTGTGTACTGTCAATAAGAAGACGTAAGATTTAACAATACTTTGTACTATCATTAAGAAGACACAAGATTTAACAATATGTACTGTCATTAAGAAGACACAAGATTTAACAATACTGTGTAGTGTCAATAAAATAACATAAGATTTAACAATACTGTCTACTGTTATAACAAACCCTACGATATAACGATACTGTGTACTATCACTGACAAGCCACACGATTTAACGATACTGTGTACTATCACTTACAAGCCACACGATTTAACGATACCGTGTACTATCACTGACAAGCCACATGATTTAAAAATACTGTGTAATGTCAATAAGAAGACACAAGATTTAAGAGTAATGTGTACTGTCAATAAGTAGACACAAGATTTAACAATACTGTGTACTATCAAAAAGAAGACACAAGATTTTACGATACAGTGTACAATCAATAAGAAGACACAAGATTTAACAATACTGTGTATTGTCAATAAGAGGACACAATATATAACAATACTGTGTGGTGTCAATAAGAAGATACATGATTTGACAATAATGTGTACAGTCAATAAGATGACACAAGATTTAACAATACTGAGTACTATCATTAAGAAGACAATAGATTTAACAATACTGGGTACTGTGAATAAGAAGACAAAATATTTAACAATACTGTGTACAGTCAATAAGATGACACAAGATTTAACAATACTGAGTACTATCATTAAGAAGATACAAGATTTAACAATGTGTAGTGTCAATAAGAAGACACAAGATTTAACAATGTGTACTGTCAATAAGAAGACACAATACTTAACAATACTGTGTACTGTCAATAAGAAGACAAAATATTTAACAATACTGTGTACTGTCATTAAGAAGACATAAGATTTAACAATACTGTGTACTGTCAATAACAAGCCACAATATTTAACGATACTGTGTACTATCACCGGCAAACAACACGATTTTACGATACTGTATACCGTAAATAAGAAAACACAATATTTAACAATACTGTGTACTGTCAATAAGAATACACAAGATTTAACAATACTGTGTACTATCAAAAGGAAGACGTATGATTTAACAATACTGTGTATTGTCAATAAGAAGACACAATATTTAACAATACTGTGTAGTGTCAATAAAAAGACACAAGATTTAACAATACTGTGTACTATCATAAAAAAGACACAAAAATTAAAAATATGTACTGTCAATAAGAAGACACAAGATTTAACAATTTTTACGATACTGTGTACTGTCACTAAGAAGACACAATATTTAACAATACTGTGTACTGTCAAAAAGAAGACAGAAGATTTAACAATTCTGTGTACTATCAAAAAGAAGACAGAAGATTTAACAATACTGTGTACTATCAAAAGGAAGACGT
>NW_013679263.1:4153-8641 GCF_000517525.1 Limulus polyphemus | reverse complement strand
ATAGATACAACAGGATAGCAAGAGACAAGTACAACAAGGATATCCTGAGATAAATACAACAGGATAGCAAGAGACAAGTACAACAAAGATAAGAGGATATCCTGAGATAAAGACAACAGGATAGCAAGAGACAAGTACAACAAAGATAAGATGATATCCTGAGATAAAGACAACAGGATAGCAAGATACAAGTATAACAAGGGTAAGAGGATATCTTGAGATAAATACAACAGGATAGCAAGAGACAAGTACAACAAGGATATCCTGAGATAAATACAACAGGATAGCAAGAGACAAGTACAACAAGGATATCCTGAGATAAAGACAACAGGATAGCAAGAGACAAGTACAACCAAGATAAGAGGATATCCTGAGATATAGACAACAGGATAGCAAGAGACAAGTACAACAAAGATAAGAGGATATTTCGAGAGAAGGACAACAAAGACCAAAGTATGACAAAGAGACGTGACCGTTTCGCCCACATGTTATTTAGTTTGAAAAGTTATAATTCTTTTGTATTTTTCTACATTTGACAGTAATAGGGATTTTCACCCAAGGATTGTTTGAAGTTAAGCACAAAGCTATACAATGGGCTATCTGTGATCTGCCCACCACGGGTATAGAAACCCGGATTCTAGCATTGTAAGTCCGCAGACATACCGCTGTGCCACTGGGGGATTCACTCAAGGAGGAATGCTTTAACCGTTTTGTATAAACGTACTAAATCTGAGCCCCGAAGATTTCTTGCCATAGAGTAAAACATTTAATTTTCTTTCGTTCTAAGACATACATGTAACGTAATTGTGGTTCTAAGACATACATGTAACGTAATTGTGGATCCAAGACATACATGTAACGTAATTGTGGATCTAAGAGACGTACGTAACACTAAAGTCGTTGTTTTGAAATATGTAGTTAGCGTAAAGTTGTGGTTGTGATTGGAGTATGTAATCTAAAGTCATGGTTATAAAAGATTAAGATAACAGTAAAGTGGACATAAAAACTATATTTGTAGGGAGGGGCTCTAATAACAACCTCTACACAAATTATAAGCGTCAATTTTAATATAACTCAGTGTTTTTCTCGTTCATTTTCATAAGCTTCACTGAATATTTGTATATATATCGGCGTTTTAAATTAATGGATACACTGCCCTAAAATTACTCCCACTTCCCTTATGTTTAAATAAATGGATACACTGCACCAAAATTACTCCCACTTCCCTTAGGTTTAAATGAAAGCAGTATTTCTTCGGCAAATATCAACAAAGATTTGTATAATAACATGCAGGACTGTGGCAATTATGAACATTCAAAGGTTATAATATCATTTGAAACTTTCAAATATGAGTATTTAAATCATTTTCAAGTCTCCCAATTCACGTCATTAGTATAGTGTCACTCTCGTGCTAACATAAAGACAATTGAAGCTAGATAAGTAGCATGTTTCACTGAAATTCTTTACGTTTTCCTCATGTTTTAACATAAAGACAATTGAAGCTCCATAAATAACGTCTTTGTCCTGCAAACCTTGGCTCATGTGTATAATGTTAAAATAATAACTAAATAACACACGAAGTTAAAATCGATACAAACTTTAAAATATGTGGACTCTACATTGGATGTTCTTTATATTTTTTTTAGCTTCCTCTATATCTTAAGGTAAAGACCACTGAAGCAACTTTGACGTAGTCAACTTGTGGTAGAACATTATAACAGGCTTTTAAACGAGGATAATAACCCATAGTAGTATTCAACTTGTGACAGGACGTAATAACCGGGTTTTAGATGAGGATAGTAACCCGTTGTAGTATTCAACTTGTGACAGGATGTGATAACCGGGTTTTAGATGAGGATAATAACCCGTAGTAGTATTCAACTTGTGACAGGACGTAATAACCGGGTTTTAGATGAGGATAATAACCCGTAGTAGTATTCAACTTGTGACAGGATGTGATAACCGTGTTTTAGACGAGGATAATAACCTGTAGACTTGTTTAACTTGTGACAGGACGTGATAACCGGGTTTTAGATGAGGATAATAACCCGTAGTAGTATTCAACTTGTGACAAGACTTGAGAATCAGATTTTGTAAGTATGTGTGGATGGGCTGGATTATTTACAGTAGGTGTCTGTGAGTTGTTGGTGATAAATTTCAACGATGAACAAACAGCACACAGTCCACTTGTTTTATAATAATATATTAAAACAAGTTAAACGTATATACAAATAAATGTTCATTACACAGTTAATTACCACAGTCGAAGCTAGAAGTTAAATATTTCTATTTTTCGTCAAAAGTCCACACAGGCTGGTTCAGTTACTTTAAAACTCAATTGACAAGACGAATTATTTCTTCTCTACTCTGTTATCACAATACAATCAGTGATAAATTCACATACGTTATCCCGTGGGTTACCACAGTTGTGTCCAGAGCTTTAAGTTCCACACAGTCTGATTCAGTTACTTTAGAACTCAATTGGCAAGACAAATAATTCTTTTCTATACTATACACTCTTTATGATTAAACTTACAAACACAATATATCTCTCACTAATTTTTTTCTTACTTTCACTTCCACTAACTTCCTTACTTCCACTAGTTTGGTCACTTATAATCATATATAATGCCAGACTGAGACATAGAACTTCCTACAAACTGCGAAACGTTATGATGTAACAATACTCACTTTAAAGCAATGAAGAAAATTCCGAAGGTTCGAGTAACTCACAACAATTGAAGTACACAACAAATAATTCTAATTAGTTACGTAAGCAAACCTGCGATATCTATAGCTCCTAAAAATAACTTACTTTAACAATCGTTCTATGCAAACAATCTCTAATTCATAACGTTCCCACAAAACTTAAAAATGAAATGAAACAGTCAGGTATATCGAACAGGATGAGATTGCCAAAAGTTTTGAAATACTTCAGTAAGAAACTACTCCGGTAGTTTGAGCTGTAAAACATTCTAGCCAGTGGAAATGTTAAAGCAGCTTCAATTACTGTAGGAATTTCAAACACTTCTGTTAGTGTTGTTTTTTTAACCCGTTCAACAAGCAGTATCTTTAACGATCACATAAGTTGCTGTAAATTTAAAGCTCTATTTTTACAGAGTGTTCAGCACATTATATTGAAAGAATTTTGGAACCTCACCAAGTCATTACAGTCCATGTCTCCACATCCAGTCATGCTCTATCTGACGAATTTGCATTTTAATAATAACCCTGCAGCGTAGTTTTCATTGAAAAAGTCTCTGCGATAATGCTGTCATATCCAAAGCACACCACTTCTCCTTTCAGTGTTTTCATAATCCATCTAGCATCGTATATAAAACCTGGAATACTCGTTTCGTTCTCCAGCTGCTTGGGGTATACGACAGTTGAACAGGGGGGGTATGGTTGGAACCCTTATCTTAATGAATCTATACCCTGATGGCCTTGTTTCCAGGCGGAGATTCTTCTTGATTAAGTTGCGCACTGTTATTGCCCAAGGCACGTGGACGGCTTTTACCAATGACCTTTTGTTCATGGATTTTCTCCTGTTAAAATACGCCACACTTTGTTATCACACCTGGTGTATGACTTGTTGTAGACTTCTCTCTGCATGATACTGGGTCCTCAACTTCATCCATATTCCTTTGTTTTATAAATCCGTTAATTAGAAGCAATATTCCCGTCTTGGAAATTCTAAATCCCTGATATAAGCACATCTTTATGATCTTAATTTATTAGTATTTACGTTAGAAAGGGCAACATTTAGTTGTGACACACAACAACTTCATATATATATATATACTCTGTATTGTCACGTGACTTACTAATTTACGTTTAAAATTGTTCTTGTGTATAACGTTCTTAACCTTGTATAACAGGAAACATTTACTGTGAGACGAAAACATTGATCAGTGTGTCTGCAACCACACAAGGGCTTTACTGTTAGGAGAAGTACTCATGAAAAGGGCTTTACTGTTAGGAGAAGTACTCATGAAAAGGGCTTTACTGTTAGGAGAAGTACTGATGAAAAGGGCTTTACTGTTAGGAGAAGTACTCATGAAAAGGGCTTTACTGTTAGGAGAAGTACTGATGAAAAGGGCTTTACTGTTAGGAGAATTACTGATGAAAAGGGCTTTACTGTCAGGAGAAGTACTGATGAAAAGGGCTTTACTGTCAGGAGAAGTACTGATGAAAATAAAGTAATGTGTATAAGTTCTGGTAAATACTGCAAAGAAAATAATTAGTGTTTAATCAACAAAGAAATATAATCCGATTAAAGATTACACGATTGAAGCAACTGAGTGGTATTAGGGGTGAAAACTCCTGTTTATATGGAAATACGATGCAAACAGAATTGGACAGTGTATATGTAATATTGATTTATGAGTTTTAGAATAATGTACTTTCAAACGAATTATAGAGAGTTTAATTCAATATTTAAAATTAAAGATTGATTTTCTTATCCTACATAATCTCGAGCAGATATTA
>NW_013679263.1:1080-3396 GCF_000517525.1 Limulus polyphemus | reverse complement strand
TACTGCTCCTAAAACTAAATAGTAGAAATGTTTAATCACTCTGTTATAAACTGTGTTAATACAGACTGAATAAACATTTTTACTATTTAGTTTTAGGAGCAGTTATAAACTGTGTTAATACTGCTCCTAAAACTAAATAGTAGAAATGTTTCATCACTCTGTTATAAACTGCGTTAATACTGCTCCTAAAACTAAATAGTAGAAATGTTTAATCACTCTGTTATAAACTGTGTTAATACTGCTCCTAAAACTAAATGGTAGAAATGTTTATTCAGTCTGTTATAAACTGTGTTAATACTGCTCCTAAAACTAAATGGTAGAAATGTTTAATCACTCTGCTATAAACTCTGTTAATACTGTTCCTAAAACTAAATAGTAGAAATTTCTAACCTTTCTGCTATAAACTGTGTTAATACTGCTCCTAAAACTAAATGGTAGAAGTGTTTAATCACTCTGCTATAAACTGTGTTAACACTGTTCCTAAAACTAAATGGTAGACATTTGTAATGACCCTGTTATAAATTGCGTTAATACTGCTTATATTAATGATTGTTAATTTCTCTAAGTAAGAGCCAGACACAGTCTCTATATATAAGAAAGAGTGTTCACCCCTGAAAGCAAAATAGACACTCAGACATTGCGGCTGTGCACGTACATAGATAGATATTGTAGTTTACGCCACGTGTTGGCCAACTAATTGATGGTAATGGGTACTTGAGACATACAGCTGTAATTTAGCACCAAGATTTCTGTCTGTCACACCAAGAACCAGACATACACTTTCACCAACACTGACGTTTTAACAACGACCACACTGCAGACAGATAGTGAGAGAATGAAGCTACAGTACAGCGAACCATAGGGTACAGGATTGAACAGAACTATCACAGCTTATAAAGGGGGTTTGAATGATAATAATATAAACTGGCTATTAAAAATGTTTGTAGTTTTCTGTTGTCGGTTTTTTGCATTTCCTTGTTCTGTGAAATTGCGAAATATTTATATATTCTGTGTGAGTTGAAAATGGAACTTTTTCTCAAAAAATCACAATCCACTGAAGATAAAACTAAGCTTTTAAATCTCAACAATTCACGTGGGAATAAACTAGGCTTCTGTTTTTCAACAAATCACATCCCACTACGCTTTTGTCTCTCAAGAAAAACCAACTGACATTGTAAAAAAAAGTAAGCTTCTGTTTCTGAAGAAATCACAATCAACGTGGGATCAACTACCCTTCATTTTCTAAAGAAATAAAAAACTACATGGGATCAAAGTACGCTTCTATTTCTCAAAAACACGTGTAGTTTTCAAGTGGGAAAACTACGCTTCTGTTTTTCAACAAATAATAATCCATATATATAATGAAACAACAGTTTAGTTTCTCAAAAACTCACCATATACTTGGTAACAAGCTACGATTTGTTTCTCAAGAAATCATAATTTGTGTGGGAATAAAATACAAAAAAAATAACAATCCACGTGGGATCAAACTGCGATTCTGTTTCTCAAGAAACACAACCAACGTCGGAGAAAATTACGTTAATGTTTTTAAAGAAACAACAACTGATACGGAAAGAAAGTACGTTTCTGTGGGATGACTATACTCTTCTGTTGTTAAATAAATCAAATCGTACGAGTGATCAAACTGATGTTCTGTTTCTCAACAAATTATAACCTACGTACGAAAATAACTACTAATCTGTTTCTCAACAAATCACAACAGACATGGAAACAAACTACACTTCTATTCCTGAACAAATCACAAACAATGTGGAATCAAAAGACTCTTCAATTTCTCAAGAAATCGCAAAACACGTGAGATCAAACAAGTCTTCTGTTTCTTAAGAAATCACAAAACACGTGAGATCAAACAAGTCTTCTGTTTCTTAAGAAATCACAAAACACGTGAGATCAAACAAGTCTTCTGTTTCTTAAGAAATCACAAAACACGTGAGATCAAACAAGTCTTCTGTTTCTTAAGAAATTACAAAACACGTGAGATCAAAATACGCATATGTATCTCAACAAATCATAATCCACATGGGAGTAAACTACGACACTTTTGTTCCTTAATGAATCGCAAACTACGTGGGATCAAAATACTCTTCTGTTTAAAAACCATTCAGAATTCACGTGGGATCAAACTACTTATCTGTGTTTAAACTAATCACAAACCACGTGAGATAAAACTACTCTTCAATTTCTCAACAAATAAAAAAACTACGTGGGGTCAAAGTTCGCTTCTGTTTCAGGTTGGAATAAACTGCGCCTTCGTTTTTCAACAAATAACAACCCATTGGGATCAAGCTACGCTTC
>NW_013679263.1:0-755 GCF_000517525.1 Limulus polyphemus | reverse complement strand
CTATTTCTAAACAAATCATAATACACATATGATCAAACTACGCTTTTGGTTTTTCAACAAACCACAACCCACGTCGGATCAAAGCACTCCCCGGTTTTTGAACTAATCACAAATCACGTGAGATCAAACTACTTTTCAATTTCTTAACAAATCCAAAACTACGTTGGAACAAACTACAATTACATTCCACAACAAATCACAACCCACGTGGGGCCAAAATACTGTTCTGTTTAATAACGAATCAGAATTCACGTGGGATCAAACTGCTCTTCAATTTATCAAAAACAAAAAACATGTGCTTTCCACGTTGAAACAAAGTACGCTTCTGTTACTCAACAGTTTACAATCTACACGGGATCAAAATACTCTTATGTTTTTAAACAAATCTAAGTCCGCGAGGGATCAAACTAATCATCTGTTTCTCAACAAATCATAACCTACGTGGAGACAAATTATGCTTCCACGTGGGAAGAAAAAACGCTTTTTTTTCTCTACAAGTCACAACCCACCTAGGTTCAAACCATTCTTCTGTTTTTTTCAACAAACCACAACCTATGTGGAATCAAACTACATATCTGTTCCACAACAAATCACAGCCCCGCCCCCAGTGGCACAGCGGTATGTCTGCGGACTTACAACGCTAGAAACCGGGTTTCGATACCCGTGGTGGGCAGAGCACAGATAGCCCATTGTGTAGCTTTGTACTCAACTTCACAAACAACAGCAACAACAACAAATCACAATCTACGATGGAT
>NW_013679262.1:9445-10468 GCF_000517525.1 Limulus polyphemus | reverse complement strand
CACGTTTAGATTGAATGGTAATTTATAATCAGTCACAAGAACGTCGGATCTGAATCACTTGAAAAAACACGGGGTGCTTAACTTTTTTCCAGGTGTATATATTAGTTCTTGGCGCCTTGACCACTTAACGAACCAATACCGCCAAGAATACACTCGTGGTTGATGGTTGAACTGATCAAAACGATTACGAAGATAAATACAGCGAGATTATTAATCGATCTGGAATTGACATAAAAAAAAAGACTTCAAAGTTGAACATGGAGGCTAAAAAACTCCCAGAACAGAGTGTTTAAGAGAGAATAAAACCACTCTCCAACCCGATATGGAGCAATGCGCTCATCCGCAAAGCGAAGGCTATGGTTACGAAAGAGAACTCTCTGACCCAAAAAGCATTGCGATGAACCTGAGCATATGTCATGGTTCAATTAGGAAGTTAATAAACAAGGATGTGAAGTTTACACGAAGGTTCTCAAGCCAAAAGTTTGAAATCTCCCAGCCACATCCCAATAAAGTGACTGCTTTCAGGGGAAAGGTGATCTAAAAAAATTGGAATCGTAGACGTTGAAACTCCAGTGAATTTTGTACTGTTGATCTACTTAAACGTGATCTTGGATATGAATATCCAACTATACTGGAGAGTCAGTGAAAGTTTGCTAAAGTGCATGGTTTAACGTGGATCTTTCACAGTAGCTTGTAACAAAGAAAATTACTTTATTGGCCAATAATGCGTAAACATGACCACCAGAGTGAACACGATAGAGGACGACTGAAGTGGTTCCAAGAGAAGCACGAAACCCGATTAACTGAGTCGGTGTTGAGAAGGGCATCAACTGAGGGCAGCACGAAACCCGATTAACTGAGTCGGTGTTGAGAAGGGCACCAACTGAGGGCAGCACGAAACCCGATTAACTGAGTCGGTGTTGAGAAGGGCACCAACTGAGGGCAGCACGAAACCCGATTAACTGAGTTGGTGTTGAGAAGGGCACCAACTGAGGGCAGCACGAAACCCGATTAACTGAGTTG
>NW_013679262.1:7109-8565 GCF_000517525.1 Limulus polyphemus | reverse complement strand
GATTTTCATTATTATACTAAAGATAATGCTTTCTGCACAAAAACCATTCATAGTATTTCGTTTGTTTACAGTTAAGTGCAAGGTGGGCTATCTTTGCTGTGCTCACCACAGGTATCAAAAGGTTATAAGCCTTCAGAGTTACCGCTATACCACTGGGGGGGGGGGGGGGGCATTTGTAGGAAACCCATAACAATAATATTTTAGAAAGTCACTCTGTAGATTTCTGAGTGTGCATCTATCACTAAAACTTCCTGTTTCAGGACTGTTCACATTTGAAGGGGTGTAGATATAACTGTTAATTTGTCCTAAAATGTCAGAGAAAGTGCTGTTATTGTTAAATAAAGTTGGCTGTTTTTATGATGTCACACATGTTACTTATTTGTCCAAAAGATTTCTTGCTTAAGTACTGAAACTGTTTCAAGTAAACATATTGTAAGAATATCATGTTTCAGACACACTAGCTAAAGTCAGTTACAGTTATCACATATTGGAAAGTCATTACCACTTACGATATATTGAAAATTTACCTATAATTTAGTAAAAACGAAGCTAAAGCAAGTTAAAGTCAATTACAGTTATTTAAAAATTAGGCCCGGCATGGCCAGGTGGTTAGGGCGCTCGACTCGTAATCTGCGGGTCGCGGGTTCGAATCCCCGTCCCACCAAACATGCTCTCCCTTTCAGCCGTGGGGAAGTTATTATGTGACGGTCAATCCCACTATTCGTAGCCCAAGAGTTGGCGGTGGGTGGTAATGACTAGCTGCCTTCCCTCTAATCTTACACTGCTAGCGCAGATAGCCCTTGTGTAGCTTTGCGCGAAAAACAAACAAACAATTTAAAAATTATCCACAAATCTGCCCTCCCCCAGTGACACAACGGTATGTCTGTAAATTTAAAATGCTAAAAAATAGGTTTCGATACCCGTGATTGGCAGAGCAAAGATAGCCCAATGTGTAGCTTTCCCCCTAGTACGATTTTTTCGTGAACCCTAGTTTTAGATTTTCCATAACTAAAAATCATACATAGTAGCAAAGGAATCACTTTTGTTATAAACTGAGTCTGTCATTTAACGTCGGTTATTTACATTAACAGCGTCAGTGAAAAAATGAAAACAGCTAATTGTGGTTGGAGCAAGAAGACTTAGAAGTATCGATTAGAAAAGAAATAGCTTTTAATAGAACAAGCAATAGTTTCAATTACGATCTATGTTATCATCGTAATTTATGTTTCAATATAGTAGTAATCATGTAGAAATAGAAGTAAAATAAAGAAACATGCCAAATAAATTAGCATATTTTATCCAGTATACATGATCCACGGAATCACAGTCTCTGATTTAGACGCGGCCCTGTGATAGAGTTCTAGGTTTCTAGGCTGACGAGCCGGGTTTGAATCCGTGAAATACCACAAAAATACTTCCCGTACTTTAAGCTGTGAGTGAGTGACAATCAATCCCT
>NW_013679262.1:4442-6098 GCF_000517525.1 Limulus polyphemus | reverse complement strand
AAACAGTTTCATTCAAACCAAGTGGTTAAAATCCTGCCATACGTTTTGACACAGTCTAGTGTCTTCCTCAGTAGCTGTATATTCTAATGTTATGGTTTTGTTAGACATATTTTAACAGATGTTTGAAGCCTAATATTAGAGAACTGAGAAGCCATTAATTCGTCATGAAGACACTGCAATTTATCTATGCTTTAATAATTACTAAGACCTTACATTAAAGAGAATTCATGCACCAGAGACAGAGGACTCGGATTCTTGACTCAAGTCTTTTTTTTTTCTTTTACCCAGACTTAACTTGGAATCGAAACTCAGAAGGTAGAGATTCGGGCTCGATTTGACTCGAAGATCTCGTGACTTGTACTTCACTTGAATAGTTTTAATAATAATAAACCTTGTGAGGGTATTATTCTATTTATTTATTTCACGGTGTAAGATAACTTGTTGAATTAGTGGCGATGGACTGATGTCATTTACACAGTTTGATTATTGACCCAGGAGGGGGCTATTTTAGTCATTCAAAATGATGTCGTTGTCTTCTCCTCAAATTGTGCAGTTCGGGTTCAAAACTTCTCGTGTAGCACAAAGCAAAACATGTAATAAACTGGATTATGAAAAACTTGGAACATCAAACTTTAATCAGCATCTTTGTCGTATTCGCCCTCGGAGCTAAGTTGATACGCCTTCTTTAATACTTTTATTAGTATCTATTTTTTGCATAAACATAAAACGTTAACACTGGATATCTCGAAGAAAATAGTTGTTGTCGTTTGTTACTAAGCACAAAGCTACACAAAGGGCTATCTCTGCTCTGCCCACTAGTATCGAAACCCGGTTTCTAGCAGTGTAAGTCAGCAGACATACCGCTGTGCCACTAGGGGACGAAGAAAGTAGTTTATGCGAACTTCTGTACATACACTGCGTAGTAACGTTATAGTTATTTTGCTGTATTATGTACTATAAAGAGGTGCATTAAACTGTTCGAGTCACCGAACATGCTCGTCCTTTCAGCCGTGGTGGCGTTATAAAGTGACGGTCAATCCCACTATTCGTTGGTAAAAGAGTAGCCCAAGAGTTGGCGGTGGGTGGTGATGACTAGCTGCCTTCCCTCTAGTCTTACACTGCTAAATTAGGGACGGCTAGCGCAGATAGCCCTCGTGTAGCTTTACGTGAAATTCTAAATAAACAAACAAACTTATTCAAACTTATAGTGAACATTAATTCTCCAGTACGAGTTCGGTATTGGACCGATTTAGTGCACAATTCATATGCTTAACTTTCCCTAGCACGAGAAACTTTAACTAATGTTTGTGTATAAAACAGGATTCATTTAGCGTGAAAAATTCAAGTAAAATGTGTTCAGCACCTGTCAAAAGTTGAAAAAAGTGCATAATACTTCGAAAATAATTATACACTAAACATAAGCTCGAATACGCTACATAACACTTTGTGTCAAATGTGGGATTGATAAATTACAATAAATATATAGCACAGCATAAATTATTGAAATCTGGGCTAGTAGGCATGTCATCATACATCTGTTATGTGTGGAAACACAATAAAATTAAACAGGTCAAATAAAGAAACTGGACAATGGACTATCTGCACTATGCCCATCACGAGATTTTCAACCGATCTTCAGTGTGTAAATACAAGTTT
>NW_013679262.1:2372-3830 GCF_000517525.1 Limulus polyphemus | reverse complement strand
CGGGTAAGAATTTCTACCAGAAACAAACAAACAACCAGATAAGTAACAGTATTCTCGCTAGAGAGATTGGTGTACTGTTCATTGGTTTGCACCAAACCAAGATGCTGAAACATTAGCAGAGAATATTCTAAATTAAGTTATCTTAAGCCATAGAGTATTAATACAAATATGTTACAACCAAATAATGGTATTTGATTCAATCTTATGAAATAGCAGTATCCAATAACTTAATATTTGATTACCGAGAAATGTGATTATAGTAATATTCCACAGGCAGATTTTCCATATCATTGTTTGTTTGTTTTAGAGCAAAGCCACATTGGGCTCTCTGCTGTGTCAACCACAGAGAATCAAACCTCGTATTTTAGCGCTGTAAGTTCCTAAACTTATCGCTGTCTCACTGGGGGACATCTCATTGTCATAGATTGTGGAAAAGTAAAATTTAAAACTGTACGGTTTATCAAAAATTCTTGTTCCTGAACTGTATGGTTTATCAAAAGTCTTTGCCCCTGAACTGTATGGTTTATCAAAAGTCCTTGTTCCTGAACTGTATGGTTTATCAAAAGTCCTTGTTTATGAACTGTATGGTTTATCAAAAGTCCTTGTTCCTGAACTGTATGGCTTATCAAAAGTCCTTGTTCCTGAACTGTATGGTTTATCAAAAGTCCTTGTTCCTGAACTGTATGGTTTAATAATTATATTGTTGAAGGAAGCTTGCCATTAAAATGTTGTTATTTACTTGTGAAGATAAAACTTTTAATTATTGCTCCGATTATTATAATTAAGATACATTTCAGTATTTGTGTTAGACTAAACGATCAATAAGCGGCGAATCGATAAGAAAGTATTTTGATAGATAAGAAGGTTCTAGAATTGACATAAGTACTAAAAGTCTACATACAAAAATCACTACAGATTAAGGCGACTCGGTATAATAGAAATAGATCTGATTAGGTTCCTAATTTAATTAATTTGGTGTGTTGTTAAACACAAGCATTTTTTAGAGCACGACGATAATGGTTACATAACCAAATGTATATTAAAAGAAGAACTTACTTGGTTAACCTCTGGCCTCAGTTTATGTTTAAGAAAGATTTCTTTTATAGGGGTCTCTATTCATCACTACGTCATACTAAATTACTGCGTATTCTACTACATTTGATTTCTGCGCAGACCTTAACTTTTTTGTTTCTTGTTAGGAGATAACAAGTTTCTGTTAATTGAACCAACATAGCCGTCCTGACACGACTAAATTAGTAAACTACATTTGATGATTTAAATGAAGGAATGCGATCCTTAAATCTAAACAATTGTAAGCGACGGTTAAGTTTCAAAATACTTATCAACTTTATTTGAGAATAAGCCCTACGAAGTTTATTTCTTAACTGGTTTATTTACGTTCAGAAATTTTTTTTTTAGATTTTAAGATCGCACTCCTTCTACCAAATCATCAAATTG
>NW_013679262.1:0-1967 GCF_000517525.1 Limulus polyphemus | reverse complement strand
GGAACATGCTGAGTAGATTAAGTGTACACTTAATCTACTCAGCATGTTCCTTCTCGCCAGTTAACAGTTTTCTTGTTATAAAACCGATATAACCATGCTGACAGCAAGGATTAATAAGTTTATAAAAAAAACGGTAAATACGCCATAGTTGAGTGTGACGTAGTCGTTCACTGTTGTTTAAGGTGTTAGCAAGAATCAATGATGAACAGAGCATCCGGTATCCAAGAGATTTTGCTATTATATAAACTGAGACCAGAGATTAGTCTAGTAAAAACAAGCAAAGTTAAATACTATGAATTTGCTCTACCGCCAATGAGTGAAATGCGACCCAACAAATTATGCCATACGCTTTGAGTATTCGGTATTTCAGAGTTTAAGTTCTAATTATCAGTGAAACCGTAGTTTTCCATTGCACGTGAGTTAAACAGCTTTCTGGTTGGTTGTCAGTTATAAACGTCATTTACATGAAGAGAGTCTAATCCTGCACACTGATTATAAAATAGATCAATTTGGACAATGCCTGACTTCTATTGCATTTTCTTTATAAGCCTATTTAATATTCTTTCCTTCTGAGTATCACTAGTATTATTTAACAATAATTAAACCAAAACAAAACATGCATGGAAAGTGAGCAAGATAAGAAGTTGGAAAAAGAAAACATATAAAAATTAGGAATCACATCAACGTTACTATACATCAAACAGCATTATTCTCCAACCCGAAAATAACACGTGGTCTTCATTTAATAATGGCACATTTTTAATGTTTTTGAATGGTTAACTGTGTTACCCTCTAGAGTTAATACAGTTCTTTGCGAGACCCTTTGTACTTATGCTAAAACTATTAAGGCTATCTGTCACGGGCTCTTTTTTATACAAATCATCATCCGCTCTAAATGACTGACTGTCTTGTATAATTCAACCGGCAAAAATATTTTTGTGTCATCGCACGAATTCGAACTTGGATGCCAGCTCCGAAATCCATAGTTCTACCATGTGGACAAACCGTGCCCTTTCAGTTCTACCACGTGGACTTTTTATAGTATAGATACCCGGTATCGGCAACAGGATTCATATCACCAACGTTGGTTAAAAAAAAAATTAAGTCAATAAACTTCAAACTCAAGATAACTTCAGACCATCATTAGGTAAACGTACATAAAAGCACCTTCATTCCCCATCCACTATGTCCCGAATAACCAAACACATGATCTAATCTACAGGAAGTTTCCCAGTTGTAAGAAATCTAATCTACAGGAAGTCTCCCAGTTGTAAGAAGTAAAACATTTATCTAATCTACAGGAGGTCTCCTTGTAGTAAGAAATAAAACATTTATCTCATCTACAGGAGGTCTCCTAGTAGTAAGAAATAAAACATTTATCTAATCTACAGGAGGTCTCCTAGTAGTAAGAAATAAAACATTTATATAGCCTACAGGAAGTCTCCCAAATGTAAGAAATAAAACATTTATATAGGCTACAGGAAGTCTCCTAGTAGTAAGAAATAAAACATTTATCTAGTCTACAGGAAGTCTCCCAATTGTAAGAAATAAAACATTTATATAGGCTACAGGAGGTCTCCCAATTGTAAGAAATAAAACATTTATCTAATCTACAGGAGGTCTCCTAGTAGTAAGAAATAAAACATTTATCCAGGTTACAGGAAGTCTCCTAGTAGTAAGAAATAAAACATTTATATAGTCTACAGGAGGTCTCCTAGTAGTAAGAAATAAAACATTTATATTGTTGACGTCAGCGAGGTCACATGACTAGTGTCACGCCACCTATTTTCTAGAAATATCCTGTTCCTTCGTGAATGCCCTAGCATTTACTAGATATATGTTAGTCTGGTATATATATAAGACGCTCACAACGTGACGGGACAGTGTGTGTAGGTAGTGAATAATTGAACTGCAGTCAGAAAGTATTGTTGAAGTTCGTTGTTATAGCGTTTGTTATAGAACGACTG
>NW_013679261.1:0-7561 GCF_000517525.1 Limulus polyphemus | reverse complement strand
AGCTAGTGACACAATGTGACTGTGTTCCTGTTGCTAGTGACACAATGGGACTGTGTTCCTGTAGCTAGTGACACAATGGGACTGTGTTCCTGTAGCTAGTGACACAACGTGACTGTGTTCCTGTAGCTAGTGACACAATGTGATTGTGCTCCTGTAGCTAGTCACACAACGTGACTGTATTCCCGTAGCTAGTGGCACAATGTGACTGTGTTCCTGTAGCTAGTGACACAATGTGACTGTGTTCCTGAACTAGTGACACAATGGGACTGTGTTCCTGTAGCTAGTGACACAATGTGACTGTGTTCCTGTAGCTAGTGACACAATGTTATAATTACTGTTGTTTAAGATTTATGAAGCAGCTGACACCTTCATGACCTACTGAGAATTTGACCACGAATTTCTTGCAGCTGTCCACTTTTTTCCAGTAGCCATACATCGTACATTCTAGTTGTGACATATTTCTTCTGTTTGGTAAATCAGAGTGTGACCGAAAGAAAGATCCCGAGCTGTATTTCTGTAAAACTCACGAAGTACGATCAGCGAAGATTTTCGTGGTTATTTACAACATAATATTTATTCATTCATTGCCGAGTAAATTACTGATAGTTTGATATTTTTAAGGAAAAAAAAATATTTCTGAACTACTTGTCGCCTTATTTAGATGCTATAAACTACCGCTATTAAACCTAATTTTGAAAGATTGTAATTTTCTGCTAGTTGACTGTAGGTATCCAATATGTTCGTAAAACCGGAACACACGTTTATCCATGGAGGCTTTTTGGTATTCGACAATTACCTACAGGTATTGGAAGATTACCTAACGTGCTTATGCTATCTGTAACAAGGATGTAATTACCAGAAATTGTTCAGGAAAAAAATCCCAAACAATAGGATTTCCGCTGTTTGCACTTGGTTTTCTATAATTGTTCGGGTCAGTTATGACCCATAACTTACATTGTATTTTTGGAGCAAGTAACATAGTGAAAACGTAACAAAGAAAATAAAGTAACAGCAGTAAAGATCGTAAGATTCAAGACCAGAAAAAAATACAGATAACTCTGCACTGTTAACAGATACTTTGATTATTATAAAGTTTAATACATGTAGCTTCAATTTGGTGAGAAAATAGCCTTTCCACTTTCGAGAGCACAGGTGCACGAAGAACTTTATGATTACCCCACCTGCTGGCAACGGACTCCCACACACAACAACATAATTTTCCTCTATTTTGTTCCCTGAAGCTAAACCTATCTCGGATGGGACAATAGAAATAATTGGTACATAATGTCCCTACTTCAGACACGAGCCATGTACGAAGGGAAGAAAATATAGGCCTAATTATCGAAGTTAAACAGCCCCGCGCAGCCACGATGTTCTGAAACACGAATTCAATGTGCGGAACTTATTTGAAGTGTGATTATGACTAAGAAATATAGGATGTATGAACTCATAGGTTTGTAAGTTGACATTTAAAAGGGCTTCATACTATCTGAACATCGTTTAACATGTAAACTAAGTGCAGTCCACATGTGTTTCATTTATGATTTTTGGGGGGTTTTCTTAATTGTAATTACAGAGAATAAATAGTGGGGTGTCGTTGCAGATGTGAGCCGCGGCGCCACGGTCGACATGTGTATATTAGGTCACAGTAAAGTCCCAATCACTCGGATTGCCAGGTCACCACATGTAGAATTATGGCTGAATATATATATGCTACAAGCCCTGTTCGAGGGATGTTTATATATTGTGAGATTATTCAATATAAAACGGAACATTTCCAAAAACGAAGCATTTACCTCTTTTCACGGAATGTTTGTTTGTTTGATTGATTGATTTCACACAAAGCTACTCGAGGGATGTCTGTGCTTTAGGGCAGCAATGGGCTCTATAAACGCATCTCATGTGAATCCGGAGCAAAACCCTCATCCTTGAACTGAACACTATGTCTAAGAAAGAAAACCCTCCGACCTAACCCTTGTCCTTTAACTGAAACTATGTCTAAGAAAGAAAACCCTCCGACCTCTTTCTTAGACATAGTCTTCAGTTAAAGGACGAGGGTTAGGTCGGAGGGTTTTCTTTCTTAGACATAGTGTTCAGTTAAAGGATGATGGTTAGGTCGGAGGGTTTTCTTTCTTAGACATAGTCTTCAGTTAAAGGATGATGGTTAAAACCCTCCAACCTAACCCTCATCTTGAACTGAAGACTATGTCTAAGAAAGAAAACCCTCCAACCTAACCCTCGTCCTTTAACTGAAGAGTATGTCTAAGAAAGAAAACCCTCCGACCTAACCTTCATCCTTGAACAGAAGACTACGTCTAAGAAAGAAAACCCTCGAAGCTAACCCTCATCCTTTAACTGAAAACTGTGTCTAAGAAAGAAAACCCTCCGACCTAACCCACGTCCTATAACTGAAAACTATGTCTAAGAAGGAAAACCCTCGGACCTAACCCTCATCCTTTAATTGAAAACTATGTCTAAGAAAGAAAACCCTCGAACCTAACCCTCGTCCTTCAACTGAAGACTATGTCTAAGAAAGAATACCCTCGGACCTAACCCTCGTCCTTCAACTGAAGACTATGTCTAAGAAAGAAAACCCTCCGACTTATTAAGATGAAGTTGTGGTATGTCTTTTAGAACTACCAACAAAATATTAGCAAAAGGTTCACGATCTTCAAAATCAGCGGTTGTTTTCATGAGAAAGATGACTCAAGAAACTGGAATCACAACAACCCCCATTCAACCACGTGCCTGTCACGTTCCTTGATGTAGCTCCGATGGACTTTTGTGCCTTTGTTCTGATTAAACATATGTTTGAAACCAAAGCTCGTCTACAGGGGCTTGTGGAAAGACGTCACGATGGGTGGTCTAAGATTTCCTTCGTTATCTTCACACGCGCTTAATATAATGAGAATTTGATGTCGGAGAAATAGTGCGTGATCACGGTCATCAGAGTGAGCACAGTCGGCGTGATGGTGGAAGTAGTTACAAGTAAAGTCATGGAACATCGTTTCTAAAGTGCAATTAGCTTTCAATAGTAAATCAATGTGAACTTCTTCCCTATGTTTAACGCTGAAGTCTGTTCCTATAAGATATTAACATTACAACAGTCAAACATAATAGCATGAACATCAGAACAGTCTAACATAATAGCGTGAGCATTGCAACAATCAAACATAATAGCATGAATATCACAATACCCAAACATAATAGCGTGAGCATTCCAACACCCAAACATGATAGCATGAACAGCACAACACCCAAATATAATAGCATAAGCATTCCAACTAACAAACATAATAACATAAACATTCCAACAATCAAACATAATAGCATGAATATTCCAACACTCAAACATAATAACATGAACATTCTAACACTCAAACAAAATAGCATGACTATTCCAACAATCAAACATAATAACATGAACATTCTAACACTCAAACAAAATAGCATGAATATTCCAACAATCAAACATAATAGCATGAACATTCTAACATTCAAACATGATAACATGAACAATTCAACACAAAAACCAACCTGTTTAACCGAACATATTTCAAACTGGGATCCAGTGAAAATTAAAATAAACTGATCTTCTTAACGCAAGGATCTTAAGCTAGACATCTTTCTAAACATTAACCTTTTTCCTATGTCAGGCCTAAAAAATATGATGTACGTCATGAAGAGAAAATTAAAAACTTCAGGTTGATTTACGAACTCTTTGACTGTGACAGATGAAATTAAAAGGTTGAAGATAGATAATCTTGTATTTTCATAAGTAGTCACCAAAAACAATTAAATTTCCACAGGGTAATATTGTGGACAACATCTCGATATAATGTTAAGATTTATTTCCTGAAACATATCTTCTGTAAACACACGCGACTTCTATTCTCACTGACCTTGATATGTTCTAGTTATTATTACCCATGATGCTCTGTTCTTGTTATTATTACCCATGATGCTCTGTTCTAGTTATTATTACCCATGACGCTGTGTTCTAGTTATTATTACCCAAGATTTTCTGTTCTATTTATTATTACCCATGATGCTCTGTTCTATTTATTATTACCCATGATGCCCTGTTCTTGTTATTATTACCCATGATGCTATTTTCTACTTATTATTACCCATGGTGCCCTGTTCTAGTTATCATTACCCATGATGCTATTTTCTACTTATCATTACCCATGACGCTGTGTTCTAGTTATTATTACCCATGATGCTCTGTTCTAGTTATTTTTACCCATGATGCTTTGTTGTAGTTATTATTACCTATGATACTGTGTTCTATCTATTATTTCCCATGATGCTGTGTTATAGCTATTATTACCCATGATGCTCTGTTCTAGTTATTTTTACCCATGATGCTGTGTTCTATTATTACCCATGATGCTATGTTCTAGTTATTATTACCCATGATGCTTTGTTGTAGTTACTAAACATTAATGTTGATTAATGAAACGTTTCTTTCATAACTTGAACCTCTGAAGATTCTTTAGAGTTTAGAGTACGTTTTGAATAAAAGGACAAAACTTTGAAAATGATTAATAATAAGCATGATGAAGTGATTTATTTCTGGGGTAACATACTACATGTTTCAACAGAACATTGGTCTGTCTTATTATTATATTAGTATAATATGCATCCTTGCTCAGGTTTGAAAACACTTGCATTTGGATCCAGTAAGGTCATTAATTTTTGTTTCCTCGTTAATAAAACATTTCTGACAAATTCATAAATGTTTCGTATAGTTAACTTGGTTTTGCGCCTCCTAGTGGCTCAGCGATAAGTTGCAGGGCTTACGTCGCTAAAAATCGGGTTTCGATACCTGCGGTGGGCAGAGAAATATATCCCATATGTGACTTAAAAATCAAAAGGAACAGATTAAATATATACCATTACAGAAATGTGCAGTGAAATCTAGTCCATCCTTACCCTAAACCTTACAGAAATGTGCAGTGAAATCTAGTCCATACTTACCCTAAACCTTACAGAATGTGCAGTGAAATCTAGTCCATCCTTACCCTAAACCTTACAGAAATGTGCTGTGAAATCTAGTCCATTCTTACCCTACGAAATGTGCAGTGAAATCTAGTCCATCCTTACCTAAACCTTACAGAATGCTGCAGTGAAATCTAGTCCATCCTTACCCTAAACCTTACAGAAATGTGCTGTGAAATCTAGTCCATTCTTACCCTAAACCTTACAGAATGTGCAGTGAAATCTAGTCCATCCTTACCCTAAACCTTACAGAAATGTGCTGTGAAAGTCCAGTCCATCCTTACCCTAAACCTTACAGAAATGTGCAGTGAAATTTAATCCATCCTTACCCTAAACCTTACAGAAATGTGCTGTGAAATGTAGTCCATTCTTACCCTAAACCTTACAGAAATGTGCTGTGAAATGTAGTCCATTCTTACCCTAAACCTTACAGAAATGTGCTGTGAAGTCCAGTCCATCCTTACCCTAAACCTTACAGAAATGTGCTGTGGAATCTAGTCCATCCTTAACTATGCCATACAAAAATGTGCAGCGAAGTCCAGTCCATTCTGATCTAAGCCTTACAGAAATGTGCAGCGAAGTCCAGTCCATTCTGATCTAAGCCTTACAGAAATGTGCAGCGAAGTCCAGTCCATTCTGACCTAAGCCTTACAGAAATGTGCAATGAAGTGGACACCCTGCTGAAATAAGTCTTCTTAAAACTGTACACCTGCTGTAAATTTTCTTACTATTAACTTTTCTGAAAACTACTTCAGAGTATATTATTTTCGTTTTGTCGTTGTTATGGAAACCAGGGCACGTCCCTCACCTGTGTATCTAGACCTTCTTTAACAATACCTTTTTTCTCAGTTCGCTTAACAACATGCTATCACATTTATCTAATTTCTTACACCCCGGTGTAACTTGCTGTAGTAATGTCAGGTTGGAAACTCGACACCGCTTTCTCACACAGAACGCAATCATCTCATTGGTTCCTACATCCGGCTACGCCCTCATGCGGTAAAAGAGAAATTTTATCAAACTTTTCTCAGTCCCTGATAGACTAGCCTCGAAGCAGGTGCAAGTACGAAGGATTTAGAACACGTGTTTTACATGCTTTTAGCTTTTAAAGATTCGGGTTATACTTCTCAAATACGAACATAATTAAAAACTGGTTGTTTCCGTGTTAAGGACAAGAGAAATCTAATGTAATCTGTTTGGACAAGGTAATAAATCCGGGTTACTGGAGCTGTTGTTTTTCGAGATTTTCCGTTGTTTACATTATTCGATGTTTGACATAAACAGTGACTTCCAGATACCTGTATTTGCCACTTCAGATACTTGTAGCACATTTACACACAAGTTGGACCTATAAATTCTTATGTAGAAACTTTAATATACAAAGTTGTATTTTCAGACGTATGGTTATGAAGAAAGATAAAATCAGTAGAAACAGTTTTAAACAATAAAAATATTCTGACGTATTTTTATCGGTTTTGTACAGTTTGATTTTTGAAGTTAAACTTTTAGTGCATGACCTATGACCCAATTAATTCCTGGAATATTTAAAGTTATTTATCTAAATAAAATAATTCAATCGCTCAAACGACTTACGTTATTTAAATACACTGTTTAAAAACTTTGTCCTGAGTGCTTTAATTCCTTCATTTGGGGTGTACATGATGGGCATATTACGTCATGTACTCCGTCCTGTCAGCGATAGTGCATATCTAAAATCTGGGGTTCGATTCCTCGCAGTGGACAAAGCGCAGATAGTTCATTGTGTAGATTTGCGTTAAAACGACGCTCTATCATACTGTCTTCATTGGTAAATCATTTTTAAAACTATTCACTTCTGACACGCCATCTAATTGGTTAATTCTGCAACTATAAAGTTAAGAGGTGAGTTTTTGTTTGTTTTAAAGTAATTGGAAGTAATCACGTGATCCATAGAAGCGGCAAAGCGCATGCTCAGTTTTAAATTACCTTCTTTGTAAAGTCTAAGAACAAAACAGTCGAACAGAAAATGAATTTTAACTAAAGTTGGTAATTGGAATCTAGATTCAGGGCCAGCAACCGTGGTGCCGGTCTAACCTTTCATGTTCTGGGTCAGATCACGTGTTCGTACATACATACCTCTGTCTGACCCTCCTGTGTTAACCGATAAACCGTAAGCTTTCATTCTATTAAAAATACATATATATTGAGAATGAAGCCGGAATTACAGGATTACTGTGGTCTATACCTGGGTAGTTCAATAAAAAACCAGATTACCATACAAAGACAATGTCATCGTCGAGACGTCACTGCATCTCAGACGTTTAACTTGTTCGACAATCTGACCTTGGTGTGGTTATGAACTTACCTCTCTACAGAGTCGGAACTACGGACAGTAGACGCGTGTAGACCCCCCCCCCCTCACTTCTTGGTTATCAGATCGTCATTTCGTCCTATTCTTATTACTATAGGAAAATATTGTATTAAAATAACAGCAAAATCCAACATAGAACTTGGGCTAGCCAAATTAATCTGTCGGTGCTTGTACAGAAAAACTTCAAGGAAATCCCTGAAGGAGTTG
>NW_013679260.1:0-7565 GCF_000517525.1 Limulus polyphemus | reverse complement strand
ATTAATGATAATAGTTTTACCGAATGTGGTAGTAGCGTAATATATTAATGATGATAATTTTACCGAATGTAGTAGTAGCGTAATATATTAATGATGATAATTTTACCGAATGTGGTAGTAGTGTAATCTATTAATGATAATAATTTTACCGAATGTGGTAGTAGTGTAATCTATTAATGATAATAATTTTACCGAATGTGGTAGTAGCGTAATCTATTAATGATAATAATTTTACCGAATGTGGTAGTAGTGTAATCTATTAATGATAATAATTTTACCGAATGTGGTAGTAGTGTAATCTATTAATGATAATAATTTTACCGAATGTGGTAGTATGTCCGAGTAGAGTACTTGTGTGTGAAGTAGCTGAAAAATGTCTGCTTTTCACTTAGGTTCATGTGCACGAACTTCGACTAAAACTAGCATAAACTCGTCCAAGATTGCCTGTCATAAAGAAGGTATATTTGGAAAAGTTACTCTGTTAACTGGCGTCAGGTGTTCGAGAGGTTATACCATTCAAAAGTCAAGCACGTAAAGCTGCCTACTTTAATAGTCATTTGAAGAAATGCAATCGTAAAAAGGAAGGAAGAGGTTAAGATGAGTCAATATGGCGGTAACACAGAGAGGGAGAAAATCGAATTTTTTTCATTGTGATTTTATGAACGTTTCGCTTTGCTCGATTGCTTCGCTTAATAATCTAAGTGTTAGTATTGTAAATAAATGATTACGTTGCAAACAGTCACCTCTTCTATGTCTATATATATATATGAGGAAGGTGGCGCTATAACCACATAGATATCATCTCACTAATAAAATGATGTAGGGATAACTCGAAATGTAACAATGTTTTAACTGTCTCACGAAAAGTACTAAACCGATGATACAAATTTACTTAACAACCGCTACGTTTCATCATTAATTTACACTTTTTTTTTTTACTACAGTTATGCCCCTATTAGTTAGAATTACATTTAAACTTATATGTGTTTAAAAAAAAAGTGGGGTGGGAGGATAAAACTTCACAAATGTTGGAGTCTTTTTTAAGAGCAATCAATCTCTTGATTCATCCAGGACATTTGGGACTTTTATTGTTATTTAAACAGTTTGAAGTGAACTCGGTCTTTTGAAGTATCTACTAATAACTATTGAAACTGGGCAGAGTGAAGTCGAATTACCAAATGTACCTGGCTACTATTAAAAACATCTTAAATCCGAAAATACTATTGGAAACAAGACGTTATACTCAGGAAGACCACTGAATTGATTTTCCCTCGCCAAAAGCAATACAATGAATGGGTACGTCGACGTATTTATTTTAGACAGCCAGGTGCGAACCAGGTACAATATTTCACGGAGAGACAGTAATGAAGAGAGAACTCAAAGGATCGATGCAAATTTTAGAAAACATATAAATATAAGTAGTAAAGAGGAAAGGCTTAAACTTGAAAAAAAAAAATCGGAAAAAGTAGACAGATGATGTAAAATAAAATATGGAAGACTTTAAGCTCGAAGCAGCTGGATTAAAATATTTACCGTAAACAAAAAAAAAAAAGGAAATTTCAACATGTTTGTTTCATTCAGAGTGAAAAAAAAATCTTCATCTGATTGTTTTGAAAAGAAACGCCACATAATTTAATAGATTTCTACTTTCCAACAGAACTGATGTGTACGTTTGTCTGTTAAATTTGAAGATATTAAAAAAGAATAAAAATAAAAAAATAGAGAAAAAATTTCTGTGATTGAACAAGAATAAGGAGTCCAAAACTGTTATTTTAATTTTGTGTTTTATATTTCTTACGCTTGTGTTGTTTGTGTTTACAGAAGAATTAACTGCTAATGTTTCTTGGTGATTGTAGATCCTCCGGATAAACCTACAATAGTTGGTTATACTCCAGGACTAACAATGCAAGCAGGAGACACATTGAGATTTGACTGTGTTGCGTTTGGGGGCAATCCACTCGCTTCTATACAGTGGTATCGGGGAAACAAACAGGTATATATATATATTTACAATCTTTCTCTGGTCACTTGGACCTAACGTAACGAGAACTTGTGTTAGTAATGTTATACGTTATTTTTATTATTAAGAGTTTTCCCGCTCAATATTTACATTTTTCAAAATATTAGGTAAGAATAAAGGAATTTTACAGCGACTTTTAATCCCCTCGAACAAATCTCCAAATACTGATATTAAATACAATACAAAACCCGTGAGTGTATACATAAAAAGACAGTATATAGAAAAATAAAATTACTCTCTCACGCTGAAGTATTTTATTCCCATGATGCAACACCGAGTTAATTCGTAATTCGAGTCAAAGTGACAAAATTTTAGGAAGTTGAGACATCTTACATCTTAAGGAAGAAACACGGCCCTCAAATTGTATGTAACTGTGTGAATTTAGTGAGTCAATCTTATTTTCGGCCAACAATACGAAGATTGCGAATTAATTACTACCAAGAACCTCCTTGAGTTTAATTTCATTGTTGTAAGATACGCCAGCTTCTGTTTAAAGAATTATCAGTCATAGTTGTGGGCTTATGGGTTTTATGAAACTAAAACAAAAACAACTTAATCGTGAACGTTAGTTTAAATCAACTATTTGTTTCGTTTTGATCTTCTTGGCCGCCATGTTGGTAACTGTATTCACTCTGTGGATGGCGAAAATTTAAATATTTTTATTACAACCGGTAAAGTTGTTTTAATTACGAAATATATATTGCTTTTGTAAGTTATTGTTTTCATTCAAGAATTGATTACGACGAACAGTAATTCTGTGAAAGTTAAAATAGTTTTTGATTAAACTACCTTTAAAACCAATTACAAAAGAAGTAATGAAATTTTAATAGAAACCAAATACTTAAACCGGTTAAAAGATATTAAACATTTCTTGGTGTAATAGCCTCGACTGTTGCCTAGATGATAAAAGTGTGTTTTATAAAAAGTATGTTTTATTAAAAAGTATGTTTTATTAAAAGTATGTTTTATTAAAAGTATGTTTTATTAAAAGTATGTTTTATTAAAAAGTATGTTTTATTAAAAAGTATGTTTTATAAAAAGTATGTTTTATTAAAAAGTATGTTTTATAAAAAGTATGTTTTATTAAAAAGTATGTTTTATTAAAAAGTATGTTTTATAAAAAGTATGTTTTATTAAAAGTATGTTTTATTAAAAAGTATGTTTTATAAAAAGTATGTTTTATTAAAAAGTATGTTTTATTAAAAAGTATGTTTTATTAAAAAGTATGTTTTATTAAAAGTATGTTTTATAAAAAGTATGTTTTGCCTTGGGAAAAATACTTTTTCTTAATCATTTGGAGTGCTTAGTAATAAAATTGCTCTCGACTTTTTAATTTTGTTTTGTTTTGTTACATTAAGATAATCGTTTCGGCTGAGATCAAAAATATGTTTATAAACTAACTTTTCTAGATAAATACAGTTTCCCGCGTCACTGGAAGTGGTGTAACAAACGAACTGGTATTAAAAGCACAACGGGAAGATAATGGCGCCATCTACCGGTGTGAAGCTAGTAATCTTGCAACCTCTCAACCTCTTACAGCTTTCATGAAATATTAGTAACGTGTGAGTATACAGGATTGTGATTCGAGAACGTTTAGCTAGTTTCATCAACTCAAGTAACAAATATGTAAGTCTAGCTAATTATACATATGACGGTTTGTCTAAATAAGTACTTCAAACCAACATAAACTAAGCATAGGCGCAATGAGACTTACTCTTTCTCTACCACAGAATATTTTCTAAGCACCAGGTTTATTTTAGATACTCAAAATAGAGACTGTTCATATTTATCTGAAGATGGTAGACTTTGGGAAGTCTGAAGAACGTGTTGGTACATTTCTCTGTGATTAAGGCTTAAAACAATGGTTATATAGTGTGTGTTATATATGTGACCAAGGGCAGACAAAGACTCTGTCAATGTCAAGATATTTAGAAAACTTATAACGACTTCTGCACCTTAGAAAGTTTGTTCAATCTGTTAGGTTAATCCGTGAGTTTCTGAACTACTGTCTGGATCAATAAATATATCACAGTTAATCCGTGAGTTTCTGAACTACTGTCTTGATCAATAAATATATCACAGTTAATCCGTGAGTTTCTGAACTACTGTCTGGATCAATAAATATATCACAGTTAATCCGTGAGTTTCTGAACTACTGTCTGGATCAATAAATGTATCACAGTTAATCCGTGAGTTTCTGAACTACTGTCTGGATCAATAAATATATCACAGTTAATCCGTGAGTTTCTGAACTACTGTCTGGATCAATAAATATATCAGATCTAAGTCAGGTGGCAGAGTTAAAATTTCTTGTTTTCATGTTATATACGTGTATGTGTTGATCTAAGTCAGGTGGCAGAGTTAAAATTTCTTATTTTCATGTTATATACGTGTATGTGTTGATCTAAGTCAGGTGGCAGAGTTAAAATTTCTTGTTTTCATGTTATATACGTGTATGTGTTGCTCTAAGTCAGGTGGCAGAGTTAAAATTTCTTGTTTTTATGTTATATACGTGTATGTGTTGCTCTTCTTTTTGCTGAAATAACTTGAAAGAACACAACTTGTACAAGTTGTGGGCAAACTACAGTTTTACGGTTTTGTTCAGCGTTTTTATTAATTCTCTTTGTAGAATCTGAGATCGATACATAAAAATCAATTTATACAGACTATACAGACTATTTCCTTCTCATAACTTTCCAACAAAGATTTTATTTGAAATCTAAACAAATTATAATCTTAATTCTATCCTGGATAATTACGTTGTTTAAAGTATCACGTGCTAGATCTCACCTGCTGTAGAATATACCTTCTTTTTTTTTCCCCTCGTGCACGTTTAGTTCCTGCTGGGAAAGCCACCATCAACGTTCAACCAGCACAACCCAGAGCAGGAGAAGAGGTAACTATCGTATGTTTGTAATTAATGATTCGTTGAGAATTTCGTTAAACTGGAGCAATAAAAACTACTAACGAATATCACAATATGTCGTAAAAACTGTAGCTTTCGTCTGAATTTCTTCGTCGCTTGGCTGATTCGTTTGCTAGAAACAGACCGCTTCAGCTCATGTTTTTTTTTATTATTATTAAGAAGCACAAGACCATGAAATTGCAATATTAAACCTTTTTCCTTTCGAGTTTCCACTATTGATTAAGAAATAAATGTAAAATTACCGTTTACTGGAGATAGATTAACACGAGATTGTAGCTTGGTAGATACGCTTTTAATAAGCTTACATCTCGGATGTTCTGGGGATCTGAGCGAGCACCAGCTACAAAAAACATGAGGCGTATAGGATTTTCGTGTATTATTGTTTTAACAGCGGGGGCCAGTGTGGCTCAGTGGCTTCTCGCTTGACACTCGTAGTCGGATTGTTGCGAGTTCGAGGCTGGCTCGCGTCATATTGTTGTGTCATTGAGGAAGACCTCTTATTCCACTTGTTTCAATCTACTCAGCTGTTAGCTGGGGGATTAACCTGAGATGGAGTTTGTTTAGAGTTTGAGTTAACACAAATGTTCTAGAAGTCTGAGTTTACACAAATGTTCTTGAAGTCTGAGTTTACACAAATGTTCTAGAAGTAAACTCAACAATTATTCTAAAACGCCAGGTTTTAGAATTTGAAACTTTTAAAACAGTCAAATCAAGATCAAATACCTTTGAGATGACACATAGTATCCAGTGCTAAACTTCGACTTAATTGGCACAAGTGGGTGAAAATGTTGACCCATTTCTCAAGGACGTTATGTCCTGACCATACTTGTTATTAAACATAGTGACCGTAGTTGTTATTGAACATAGTGACTATAACTGTTATTAAACATACTGACCATACTTATTATTAAACATACTGACCATACTTGTTATTAAACATAGTGACCGTACTTGCTATTAAACATACTGACCATACTTGCTATTAAACATAGTGACCATACTTGTTATTAAACATACTGACCATACTTGTTATTAAACATAGTGACTATAACTGTTATTAAACATACTGACCATACTTATTATTAAACGTACTGACCATACTTGTTATTAAACACAGTACCTATAGTTATTACTTTACTCAATGGCCACACTTCTCATTGAATATTTTGACCACAATTTTTCATTAAACATACGCCCAGTCAACATCAGACCTAACAAAACTGGACAGGCGCACAACATGTTCAAATACGTTTAGAACACTCAATATTTACCAAATACGTTAATCATTCCTTCTGTTAAAGTTCGTGATGTTTAAACATTCATCTGGGCTATCTGCTGTGTCTATTACGGGGAATCGAACCCCGAATTGTAGCGTTGTAAGTTCGTAGACCCCATCGCTTGTGTTTGTGTATTGCTCAAACAGTTAATAAATAGTATTGAACTGTTTCTGTCTTACTCATGAAGTTCAGTAATTCGGCCCTGATTACAAATCACTTAATTCATTCAACATTGATTTATATATTTAATAATACAAGTTATTAGTAACACTAAATATTCAAGAACGTATGACAAAAATGTGCCGATTTGTAAGCAGTATAGTTCGATATTCCATTATACGTTCCTAGAGCCAAACGGAATGCTAATTATTGCTCACTATTAATGGTCCATTTGAGCATGAACATTAAAAGTGACATAGTGTAGTATGTTTAATAACAAGTATGGTCAGTATATTTAATAACAGTTATAGTCACTATGTTTAATAACAAGTACGGTCACTATGTTTAATAACAAGTATTGACCGTACTTGTTATTAAACATAGTGACCATACTTGTTATTAAATATACTGACCATACTTGTTATTAAACATAGTGACCGTACTTGTTATTAAACATAGTGACCGTACTTGTTATTAAACATAGTGACCGTACTTGTTATTAAACATAGTGACCGTACTTGTTATTAAATATACTGACCCTATGTTTAATAACAAGTACTGACCGTACTTGTTATTAAACATAGTGACCATACTTGTTATTAAATATACTGACCATACTTGTTATTAAACATAGTGACCGTACTTGTTATTAAACATAGTGACCGTACTTGTTATTAAACATAGTGACCGTACTTGTTATTAAACATAGTGACCGTACTTGTTATTAAATATACTGACCATTTATAACAGTTATAGTCACTATGTTTAATAACAAGTACGGTCACTATGTTTAATAACAAGTACGGTCACTATGTTTAATAACAAGTACGGTCACTATGTTTAATAACAAGTATGGTCAGTATGTTTAATAACAAGTACGGTCAGTATATTTAATAACACGTATGGTCAGTATGTTTAATAACAAGTACGGTCACTATGTTTAATAACACGTAGGGTCAGTATGTTTAATAACAAATACGGTCATTATGTTTAATAACAAGTACGGTCAGTATGTTTAATAACAAGTACGGTCACTATGTTTAATAACAAGTACGGTCAGTATATTTAATAACAAGTACGGTCACTATGTTTAATAACAAGTACGGTCACTATGTTTAATAACAAGTACGGTCACTATGTTTAATAACAAGTACGGTCACTATGTTTAATAACAAGTATGGTC